>NC_041226.1:51735875-51807127 GCF_002837175.3 Physeter macrocephalus | reverse complement strand
ACAAAGCACCGAGCTGATCTCCCTGTGCTATGCAGCTGCTTCCCACTAGCTATCTGTTTTACATTTGGTAGTGTATATATGTCCATGCCACTCTCTCACTTTGTCCCAGCTTACCCTTCCCCCTCCCCGTGTCCTCAAGTCCATTCTCTACGTCTGTGTCTTTATTCCTGTCCTGCCACTAGGTTCCTCAGAACCATTTTTTTTTTTTTTTTTTTTTTTTAGATTCCATTCTATGTGTTAGTGTACAGTATTTGTTTTTCCCTTTCTGACTGATTTCCCTCTGTATGACAGCCTCTGGGTCCATCCACCTCACTACAAATAACTCAGTTTCATGTGTTTGTTGGCAATCTATATCTTCTTTGGAGAAATGTCTATTTAGGTCTTCTACCCATTTTTGGACTGGGATGTTTGGTTTTTTTTTTGTTTGTTTTTTTTTTTTGATATTGACCTGCATGAGCTGCTTGTAAATTTTGGAGATAAATCCTTTGTCAGTTGATTTGTTTGCAAATATTTTCTCCCATTCTGAGGGCCGTCTTTTCATCTTGTTTATGGTTTCCTTTGCTGTACAAAAGCTTTTAAGTTTCATTAGGTCCCATTTGTTTATTTTTGTTTCTATTTCCATTTCTCTAGGAGGTGGGTCAACAAGGATCTTGCTGTGATTTATGTCCTAAGACGGTCCTGCCTATGTTTTCCTCGAAGAGTTTTATAGTGTCTGGCCTTACCTTTACGTCTTTAATCCATTTTGAGTGTATTTTTGTGTATGTTGTTAGGGAGTGTTCTAATTTCATTCTTTTACCTGTAACTGTCCAGTTTTCCCAGCACCACTTATTGAAGAGGCTGTCTTTTCTCCATTTTATATTCTTGCCTCCTTTATCAAAGATAAGGTGACCATATGTGCATGGGTTTACCTCTGGGCTTTCTGTCCTGTTCCATTGATCTGTATTTCTGTTTTTGTGCCAGTACCATACTGTCTTGATTACTGTAGCTTTGTGGTGTAGTCTGAAGCCCGGGAGCCTGATTCCTCCAGCTGTTTTTCTTTCTCAAGATTGCTTTGGCTGTTCAGGGTCTTTTGTGTTTCCATACAGATTGTGAAATTTTTTTGTTCTACTTCTGTGAAAAATTCCGTTGGTAGTTTGATAGGGATTGCATTGAATCTGTGGATTGCTTTGGGTAGTATAGTCATTTTCACAATGTTGATTCTTCCAGTCCAAGAACGTGGTATATCTCTCCATCTGTTGGTGTCCTCTTTAATTTCTTTCATCAGTGTCTTATAGTTTTCTGCAAACAAGTCTTTTGTCTCCTTAGATAGGTTTATTCCTAGGTATTTTCATTCTTTTAGTTGCAGTGGTAAATGGGAGTGTTTCCTTAATTTCTCTTTCAGATTTTCCATCATTAGTGTATAGGAATGCCTGAGATTTCTGTGCATTAATTTTGTATCCTGTTACTTTACCAAATTCATTGATTAGCTCTAGTAGTTTTCTGGTAGCATCTTTAGGATTCTCTATGTATAGTATCATGTCATCTGCAAATAGTGACATTTTTACTTCTTTTCCGATTTCGATTCCTTTTATTTCTTTTTTGTCTCTGATTGCTGTAGCTAAAACTTGCAAAACTCTGTTGAATAATAGTCGTGAGAGTGGGCCACCTTGTCTTGTTCCTGATCTTAGTGGAAATGGTTTTAGTTTTTCACCATTGAGAACGATGTTGGCTGTGGGTTTGTCATATATGGCCTTTATTATGTTGAGGTAAGTTCCCTCTATGCCCACTTTCTGGAGGGTTTTTATCATAAATGGGTGTTGAATTTTGTCAAAAGCTTTTTCGGCATCTATTGAGATGATCATATGGTTTTTATCCTTCAGCTGGTTGATATGGTGTATCACATTGATTGATTTGCATATATTGCAGAATCCTTGCATCCCTGGGATGAACCCCACTTGGTCATGATGTATGATGCTTTTAAGATGTTGTTGGATTCTGTTTGCTAGTATTTTGTTGAGGATTTTTGCATCACTGATTTCTGCATCAGTGATATTGGCCTGTGGTTTTCTTTTCTTGTGACATCTTTGTCTGGTTTTGGTATCAGGCTGATGGTGGCCACGTAGAATGAGTTTGGGAGTGTTCCTCCCTCTGCTATATTTTGGAAGAGTTTGAGAAGGATAGGTGTTAGCTCTTCTGTACGTGTTTGATAGAATTCGCCTGGGAAGAAGCCATCTGGTCCTGGGCTTTTGTTTGCTGGAAGACTTTTAATCACAGTTTCAATTTCAGTGCTTGTGATTGGTCTGTTTATATTTTCTATTTCTTCCTGGTTCAGTCTTGGAAGGTTGTACTTTTCTAAGAATTTGTCCATTTCTTCCAAGTTGTCCATTTTATTGGCATATAGTTGCTTGTAGTAATCTCTCATGATCCTTTGTATTTCTGCGGTGTCTGTCGTAACTTCCCCTTTTTCATTTCTAATTCTATTGATTTGAGTTTTCTCCCTTTTTTTCTTGATGAGCCTGGCTAATGGTTTATCAGTTTCGGTTATTTTCTCAAAGAACCAGCTTTTAGTTTTATTGATCTTTGCTATCGTTTCCTTAATTTTCCTTTTCGTTTATTTCTGATCTGATCTTTATGATTTCTCTCCTTCTGCTAATTTTGGGGGGGGGGTTGTTCTTCTTTCTTTAATTGCTTTAGGTGTAAGGTTAGGTTGCTTATTTGAGATGTTTCTTGTTTCTTGAGGTAGGATTGTATTGCTATAAACTTCCCTCTTAAACTGCTTTTGCTGCATCCCATAGGTTTTGGGTCATCCTGTTTTCATTGTCATTTGTTTCTAGGTAATTTTTTATTTCCTCTTTGATTTCTTCAGTGATCTTTTGGTTATTTAGTAGCGTGTTGTTTAGCCTCCATGTGTTTGTATTTTTTACAGATTTTTCTTCCTGTAATTGATATCTGGTTTCATAGCATTGTGGTCAGAAAAGGTACTTGATATGATTTCAGTTTTCTGAAATTTACCAAGGCTTGATTTGCGACCCAAGATATGATCTATCCTGGAGAGTGTCCATGAGCACTTGAGAAGAAAGTGTATTCTGTTGTTTTCAGATGGAATATCCTATACGTATCAATTAAGTCCTTCTTGTTTAATGTATCATTTAAACCTTGTGTTTCCTTATTTATTTTCATTTTGGGTGATCTTTCCATTGGTGAAAGTGGGGTGTTAAAGTCTCCTACTATGATTGTGTTACTGTCGATTTCCCCTTTTATGGCTGTTAGCATTTGCCTTATGTATTGAGGTGTTCCTATGTTGGGTGCCTAAATATTTACAATTGTTATATCTTCTTCTTGGATTGATCCCTTGATCATTGTGTAGTGCCCTTCTTTGTCTCTTGTAATAGTCCTTATTTTAAAGTCTATTTTGTCTGATACGAGAATTACTACTCCAACTTTCTTTTGATTTCCATTTGCATGGAGAGTATCTCTTTCCATCCCCTCACTTTCAGTCTGTATGTGTCCCTAGGTCTGAAGTGGGTCTCTTGTAGACAGGATACGGGTCTTGTTTTTGTATCCATTAAGCCAGTCTATATGTTTTGGTTGGAGCACTTAATCCATTTACATTTAAGGTAGTTATCGATATGTATGTTCCTATTACCATTTTCTTAATTGTTTTGGGTTTGTTATTGTAGGTCTTTTCCTTCTCTTGTGTTTCCTGCCTAGAGAAGTTCCTTTAGGATTTGTTGTAAAGCTGGTTTGGTGATGCTGAATTCTCTTAACTTTTGCTTACCTGTAAGGTTTTAATTTCTCCATTGAATCTGAATGAGATCCTTGCTTGGTAGAGTAATCCTGGTTGTAGATTTTCCTGCTGCTTTCAGTATTTTTTCTTTGTATTTAATTTTTGATAGTTTGATTAATATGTGTCTTGGCATGTTTCTCCTTGGATTTATCCTATGTGGGACTCTCTGTGCTTCCTGGACTTGATTGACTATTTCCTTTCCCATGTTAAGGAAGTTTTCAACTATAATCTCTTCAGATATTTTCTCAGTCCCTTTCTTTTTGTTTTCTTCTGGGACCCCTATAATTCGAACGTTTGTGTGTTTAATGTTGTCCCAGAGGTCTCTGAGACTGTCCTCAATTCTCTTCATTTTTTTTTTCTTTATTCTGTTCTGAGGTAGTTTTTAATTTTGATAAAGTCCAGTTTATCTATTTTTTTAAATGACTCATGATTTTTGTGTCTTATCTAATTAAGATCACAAAGATTTTCTCCTGTTTTCTTCTAGAAACCTTAGAACTTCAGTCCTTTTATTTGGAACTATGTACATTTCAAGTTTTTCTATACAGTGTGAGCTAAGGGTTGAGGTTCATTTTTTTGGCATGTAGATGTTCAATTCTTCTACTACCATTTGATGAAAAGACTATCCTTTATCAATAATCAGTTCACTGTAAATGTGTAGGTCTGTTTCTGGACCCTATTCTGTTTCATTAATCTACACGTATATTCTTACACCAGCATCAGGCTGTCTTGATTACTGTAGCTTTATAGAGAATCATGAGATAAGATTCCAACCAAGTTCTTTTTCAAAGTTGTTTTGGCTCTTCCATGTCCTTTCCATTTCCATAGAAAGCTTAACATCAGATTGTCAATTTCTTCCTCCCCAACAAATAAATAAATAAATAAAAAGAAAGAAACCTACTGGAATATTGATTGGAATTGCGCCAAAGTGCTAAGTCGGTTTGGGGAGAATTGACATCTTAATATTGAGTCTTCCTGTCCATGAATATGGTATTTATTTAGATCTGTCCATTTATTTAGATCTTCTTTAATTTCTGCCAGCAGTGTTTTATAGTTCAGTTCTGTGTACCTGTCTTACACATTTTATTAAATTGATCCCTAAACATTTCATGGTTTTGATGCTATTGTAAATGATATTTTTAATTTCACTTTTCAGTTATTCATTTCTAGTGTATAAAGATACAGTTGACTTTTTGTATTAAACCTATATCCTATGGTCCCCTTAAATTCACTTATTAGTTCTGGAAGGTTTTTTGTAGTATCTTTGGGATTTTCTTCATAGATAATCATGTAGTCTTCAAAGAAAGTCAGTTTTACTTCTTCCTTTCCAATCTTATGTTATTGCACTGGCTAAGACCTTCAGTACCATGTTGAATAAAAGTAGTGAGATTAGTCTTCCTTTTCTAGATCGTAAAAGGAAAGTATTCAGTCTTTCACCATACATTTTTTTGTAACTGCTCTTAATCAGTTTGAGGAGGTTCCTTCTCTTTGCAGTTTGCTGAGAATTTTTATCAGAATGGATTTCTTATCTATTTTTCTTTTTTCATTTTCTTTTATTAAATAAAATGATCCATATATTGCTATGTATGTTAATGGATATGCTATATTTGCTTATATGCAGTTTATTTTTCTTTAATAAAAAATAAGATTAACTAGAGGCGTGATAGCTGAATGGCACAGTGTTTCTTTTTGGGGTGATGAAAATGCTCTAAAATTGACTGTGGTGATGGTTGCACTGATTTGTGCATGTATAATATATAAACCATTGAACTGTACACTTTAAGTGAATGAATAGTATGGTATGTCAAAAAAGCAAAGTGAATTATGAAAGAAGTTAAAAGGCCGTCCTATCTAAAAGGAATTCATTTGTTAATGTATAATCTACTAGTATTTTAAGTAGCAAAAAAAAAAATTTATTCTACAAATTTACTTTCCTTAGTAGATACAGGGATATTGCAGTACCCATTCTTTTTGAGTGAGCTTTGGTAGTTGTGTCTTCCAAGTAATTTGCCCATTTCATCTAAGTTGCTGAATTTATTGGCATAAGTTGTTCATAATATACTCTTATTATCCTTAGACTCTATAGTGATGTGTCTCCTTTTATTATATCTTTCCATCTGTTTGCTCTGGATTTGATTTGTTCCTTTTCTGGTTTCCTAAGGTCCTAATACGATGACTCGAGACCTTTCTTTTCTCATATAAGTAATGCTGTAATCTTCTTCTAAGCACTGCTTTAGTGTCACACATTTGGGTGCATTGTTCTTTTCATTTCATTAAATTCAAAATATTTTCTGACTTCTATTTTGATTTCTTCCTTGACCCCTGGGTAATTAATTTCTAAATATTTGGGAGATTTCCTGTTAGCTTTGTATTATTGATTTCTAGTTTAATTCTATCACAGTAAAAAATATATATAAACTTCGTATAATTTCATCCCTTTTAAAACTGTTAAGACCTGAATTCTGGCTCATAGTATGGTATAGTTTAGTGAATGTCCATGTACACTGGAAAAGAATATGAACTCTGCTGTTTTTCTGTGAAGGGTTCTATAAATATTGATTAATTCAGTTGGCTGATAGTTTTGTTCAGGTCTGTAAGAACCTTGCTGATTTTTGTTTCTTTGCTCATTTTCTTGTTCTGTCAGGTACAGAAAGAATTTTGAAGTGTCCGACTATATGGATTTGTCTTTTTAGATTTTAGTTCACCTGGTTGCCCATCTCAGCTCTCTGATGGGCACCCAAAAAGTTACGGTTTTGTAGATTATCAGCTTTTCTCATTGTTAAGGTGGGAGTGACATTCTCTTGTGGCTTTCTCTATCCTAAGAAAAGTGAAACCAAGAGTTATTTTTAATTCTAATACAAGGGTGGTTTGCCTCAGTTTTCTTACCTGTAAAATAGGCAGAACATCAGATCTTACCTTACGGGGTTTTTGTGAGGATCAAATAAGATTGTGTATTTATATGTTTGCATATTTATCCACCACTTGAGAGAGTGCCATACACATGCTAAGCACTATAAAACTTCAACCTTCACTTTTCTTCTTATGATATGCTTCTTTGTTTACTGTTGGCGTTGGAGTAGCTTGATTTAAGGCCACCGTTATCAGAGAGTTTTCTTAAGACACTTTCCTTTTAACCAAATGTCATTTTTCTGAGTTGCTCTTCTAATAACCAAATGTAGGATATGAACTAATAATGTTCAGAGTTCAAAAATAGATTCAATCAAACTGACACAGATTGACTAGATTAAAGAAATCCATGAAGTATATACTTCTCTGGATTTCTTAAATTCAGAAATTTTGCCCTTTTTATAGCCAACTTAGCCAACAGTGTGATTTCTTCAAACTTTTTATCCTTTGTCCTAGTATTATAGATCTCCATTTAAAATAAATTCACCTTGTAAAAATACCTGCATGATTATTTCTCAAGATGCTTCAAAATGTCAAATATACAAATTTTATTGAAAGAGCTCGCTTCCTTTTTTTCCTTTTTGCTGTATAAAGGCAACTTCAGATGCTGACCTGAAAGAACATATGGTTGGGATCATATTCAGCAGGAGTAAACTGACTAACCTACAAAAACAGGTTGGTTAACAGCCATTTCATTGTCTTCATCAATTTTTATTTGTTTGTTTTTAGGGTGTAAAGCATTTTCCAAAATTTATGGAGGCTTTTCTATGCTGACTCTTTTATAAGTCCTGCAGAATGTGTCTGCCTTTTTCTAGAGAGGAAGGGGTATATTGGCATACCTGCATCACTTTAAAGATTTTGTTATGAATGTTAACTTTCTTACCTTGCTGCTCTTTGTTTTTCTCATTTTCAGGTAGCTTGTTTCATTTTGGTGTCAAGTACCCAGCTATATCAGATTTCATTTGCATTTCCTGTGTTCCTTTCCCCCCTGTTTTTTTGTTTGTCGGTTGATTTTTTTTAATTATTTTGCTGAGCAATTTTAATGTTAACTAAACCAGTGTTAATATTTTTAACTGTCAGGAGATGGGGGAGTAGCACTAGATCATTCATATAATGGGGGTTCATTTAGGGGTGCCTACATAACAAAATTAGCCCTTCAGAAGTCAAATAAAATATTGACTTTTGAATTAGGTTTTAAATTGTCTATTATTTTAACTTTCAACACCATTAAATCTTTTAAATAAATCACCCAAATTTATGTGTGCTTTATCTTTTTAACAGCATTTTATTGAATCTTAGAAGCTACCAAATGTAAAATGTGTTGTTATTTTATGTGTCGCTAAAAAAATTTGCTGCCAATTAAATTATGAATTGCATCAATTATAAAGCACATTATGAATAGAAATGTTAGCATGTGGGGGGAAATGTGCCTTAGAAGTGATTAAATATGGTGATTTGTTTTCATTTCATGTCTTAAACCACAGGCAGGGGAATTGGTAACTAGTGTATAATTTGTTTCTATACTAGTTGATTTAAATACTCAGATTTTTAATCATGGTTTGCCTAGTTTTCCTTAATTGTTTTTAAGATGAGTTAAGAGAATGGTATGAT
The DNA here is from genome assembly GCF_002837175.3 of Physeter macrocephalus. Classification (NCBI taxonomy): domain Eukaryota; kingdom Metazoa; phylum Chordata; class Mammalia; order Artiodactyla; family Physeteridae; genus Physeter; species Physeter macrocephalus. The sequence continues at coordinate 51,798,846 of NC_041226.1, read as the reverse complement.
GGAGAATTAACTGGGAGGAAGAGTATTAAATTGAGTATCAACTAGTATTCTTGTTTTGTTTTGTTTTTAACTAGGCCTTACAAATAATGTTTTTACATTTTCTTTATGTTGCCCTCAAATAGGTGTGTGCTCACATCGTCCAGGCTATTCGCATGGAAGCCACCAGAGTTCGTGAAGAATGGGAACATGCCATATCAAGCAAAGAAAATGCCAATTCGCAGCCCAACGATGAAGATGCCTCCTCCGATGCCTACTGCTTTGAGCTGCTCTCCATGGTGTTAGCCTTGAGTGGCTCCAACGTGGGCCGGCAGTATCTGGCCCAGCAGCTGACTCTGCTCCAGGACCTCTTTTCACTGCTCCACACCGCCTCTCCACGCGTCCAGAGACAGGTAGACTGATCACACCACTCACCTGTAGGCTTATTTTGTTACTTGAAACATTGTTAAAAATTACTCTGTCAAAGAGAATCAGGGGTTTTTGTTTGGGTTTTTTTTGTTGTTATGTTTTGGTTTTTGGATTGTATTTTAACCCCATGTTTTTTCTTTTTGACTCATTATAATGAGAATATGGAAGAACAAAATATGTTCCATTTTAGTAATGTGTTATGGTGATAAAAGAGTATTCTGCTACTGAATATCTTATTCATGAGGTATATAATGTATATAATGACCAAGTAAGAGACATGTTTTCTTTCTTGCTGCCCTGGAGTGGTAGTTAACCACTTGAGAAATTAAATCATGTTTAAATCATTTCTCTGTCCTTCTCAAAGCTTTTGAAGTCATAGAACAGCAGCTAGACTCATTAAAAAAGATGAAAACTTTAAAACACCGATCTTTTTTTTTTAATTTTTATTTTATATTGGTATATAGTTGATTAACAATGTTTTAGTTTCAGGTATACAGCAAAGTGATTCAGTTATACATATGTACGTTATCTATTCTTTTTCAAGTTCTTTTCCCATTTAGATGATTATAGAATATTGAGGAGAGTTCCCTGTGCTGTACAGTAGGTTCTTGTTGGTTGTCTGTTTTAAATATAGCAGTGTGTATATGTCAATCCCAAATCTTTAAATAGGATTCTTTTATTTTTCGTACCAGGTGACCTCCTTACTAAGACGAGTTTTGCCTGAAGTCACCCCTAATCGTCTGGCCAGCATTATAGGAGTGAAATCCCTCCCCCCAGCAGATATCAGTGATATTATTCATTCAACAGAGAAAGGAGATTGGAATAAGCTAGGTATCTTGGACATGTTTCTAGGATGCATTGCCAAAGCACTCACAGTACAGTTAAAAGCCAAAGGAACCACCATCACAGGAACAGCTGGTACCTCCGTGGGCAAAGGAGTTACAACAGTTACCCTTCCAATGATTTTCAATTCCAGGTTGGTCATTGCATATGTTTTGGTACAAAAATAGAACAGAGTAAGCTACTATTTGAAGAATTCAGACCTTTCAAATTCCATCTTACTTGCTTATTTACCAGAAATAGAAGCCATAAGTGACTGGCCCATGTATGAAAGAGAATGCTATGTATAATAAAAGTGTCTTTTCAAATTAGGGAGGAGGGACTTCCCAGGTGGTCCAGTGGTTAAGACTCCGCCTTCCAATGCATGGGGCATGGGTTCTATCCCTGGTCTGGGAACTAAGATCCCACATGCTGTGCAGCGCAGCCAAAAATTTTTAAAAATTAAAAAAAAAAATTAGTGGGGAAAGGAAAATCTGCTGAATATATGATGTTAGAGTACTTCCCAAATACAAAAGAAAAAAAAAAAAACCAAACTGTAGGCCCTCACACCATTACAAAATAAACTTGAGATCAATTAAAGGTTTGTATATTTTTGTTTTTACACTCTAGTAGGACAAATTATAGAAGAATATTTTTATAATCTTCAATTTGGGAAGGCGTCCTTAAATGAAAGCACAGAACCCAAAAGTAACAGGGGAAAAGGCTCAGAGATTTGGCTACATAAAAGTGAGAATTAATTGATAGACAATACTTTTAAAATCCAAACAACTGACTTGGAAAAAAATATTTAACACTTATATAGTAGGCAATGAATTATTAGTAATAATATTAGAAGAATGACTATAAATCAGTGAAAAAAAAGACAAACAACTGATACAAAAATAAATGCCAAGGGGCTTCCCTGGTGGCGCAGCGGTTGCGCGTCCGCCTGCCGATGCAGGGGAACCGGGTTCGCGCCCCGGTCTGGGAGGATCCCACATGCCGCGGAGCGGCTGGGCCCGTGAGCCATGGCCGCTGAGCCTGCGCGTCCGGAGCCTGTCCTCCACAACGGGAGAGGCCACAGCAGAGGGAGGCCCGCATACCACAATAAATAAATAAATAAATAGATAGATAGATAGATAGATAGATAGATAGATAGATAGATAGATAGATAGATAGATAAATAAATAAATAAATGCCAAGAATGGTCACTTCAGAGAAGAAAAGTTACAAATGCCAATAAGTAAATGAAAAGATACCTCACTGGTATTCAGAGAAATGTAGATTAAAACAATAGTAAAATATCTTTGCATTGGCATAATTATGAAGAAATAGACAATTTTTATGACATCTAATGTAAATTGCCATAACCTTTTTGGATGTCAGTTTGATAACATATCAACTATATTTAAAATGTGCATATCCTTTGACCTACCAATTCTACTTCTGTAGAACTGTTTCTCTCAAGCATGTTCATGCATGTGCAGAAGGATATATATACAAGGCTGTTTGTTATAGAATTGTGTGTAACAGCAGAAGATTAGAGACATCTGGAATAATGCTAGTCAAAGAGCCAATTCATAACATTAAGCAAATAGCACTAGAATGTAAATAAGTATATTGCTTCCTTCATCTGGATAGTCTTCCTAGGGGGAAAAAAATGTGAGCTGAACTAAACAGTAGTACAGTAAGTCCCCTACATACAAATGAGTTCCATTCCAAGAGCGCGTTTGTAAGTCCAGTTTGTTCGTTAAGTCCAACAAAGTTAGCCTAGGTACCCAACTAACACAAGTGGCTATATAGTACTGTACTGTAATAGGTTTACAATACTTTTCACACAAATAATACATAAAAAACAAACACAAAAAAATAAACATTTTTAATCTTACTGGGGTACAGTACCCTGAGAAGTACAGTAGTACAGTACAACAGCTGGCACACAGGGGCTGGCATCGAGGGAACAGACAAGAAGAGTTACCGACAGGAGGAGGGGGAGGAGGTGGGAGATGGTAGAGCTGAAGGATCGTCAGCAGTAGGAGACGGAGGGCAGGCTGCAATTTCACTCACGCCTGACGTGGATGGCACAGGTTCTGGTTCCTTGCTGGAACCAGATGCATGTTTGCATCTTTCAAAGTTTGTCACTTGAAGGCTTGTATGTAGTGGACTTGCTGTATGCTCAGTGATATAGTTGACATATTCTGCTGCAAGCTCTTACCTTTATATGGACTGGTAACAAATAGTTTGTGTTCTTTTGATATAGTTTGAATAGTACTGTTCTAAAAGATGCATACAAAAATAATACGTAGGGCTTCCCTGGTGGCGCAGTGGTTGAGAATCCGCCTGCCGATGCAGGGGACGCGGGTTCGTGCCCCGGTCTGGGAAGATCCCACATGCCGCGGAGCGGCTGGGCCCGTGAGCCATGGCCGCTGAGCCTGTGCGTCCGCAGCCTGTGCTCCGCAACGGGAGAGGCCACAACAGTGAGAGGCCCGCGAACAGCTAAAAAAAATAAAATAAAATAAAATAAAAAATAATATGTAAACAGTGAAATATTTCAAAGGGAACACATATCAGAATAGCTACTCCCTTGGGGTTGAAGAGATGGATTATGAATAATATTGTCATTAATTTTCTTTTAAAATGTTCTGACTGGTTGAATCATTTTAAAAATTAAAATGCTGCATGCTGAAATAAGTTTTCATCTTATTCATTTGTAAGTCTCACTGATTGGTTTACAAACGCTGACTTTTCTTGTAGTTATATCCGACGAGGTGAGAGTCATTGGTGGATGAAGGGCTCAACTCCTACCCAGATCTCAGAGATCATCATTAAACTTGTTAAGGATATGGCGGCAGTAAGTTCCCATCCTCCTGATCATTATGTCAGTGAAGTACAGTAGAAACCTGATTAACAAAACGAGTAGCATAATCATTCTGCTGAATTGATAGGAGAACGTTCGTGTTACTTTGCTTTGCTTACAAGGTCCATTTAGTAGGTTCACTATCTCACGATTTGTCTTTCCAGCTGGTGATAAATTTGCCCTTTGTGTAAACTATGTTCATTTCAAGCTTCCCAATTAATTCACTTGAGAATTATTACATAAGTCTTCCAAGACTTTAAAACTTTAAAAAGTATACTCTTTGAACCCTAAAAAAGCCGCCTGAGCCCAAGAGCCTAAAGGAAAAAAAGGGCTTTTCAGAGCAAAGGTTTCTCGCTGTCTTTTAGTTCTCACAGTTTATAGACGTCCTGTTCTGCTGTCTTTAGGTGTTGCTTTTGCAGGGAGATCCCAGAGTGTGGAGGAAAGGGAATTACTTCTCAGAGTGCCTGGCTCTCACTGGTTGCTCCATGTTTGTTTCCTCACATTCCATTTTATTTCCAGGAGTTCAGCCCGAGGAGGGCAGGACACTGTGGATGATAGGTTCCTGAGAGGTAGAGTAGATGGCAAGCATTTTGGAAGAGGAGGAATTGGAATTTGAACTGCCCGTTTAAAGATTGATAGCGTGTGGATATGAGACGAGTAAGGATATTCTGGGGAAATATGAAGTTCTGTCACTTTTCCCAACAGTGTGGACATTTCCTCAATCAGAGAAATGGAGAATTTTTTCCATTCTCAAATAGGCTTTCTGAGTATGTTCATTGGATGAAAATATTTATGAAAGATGTTTAGGAACACTGAAATTCTCTAGGAGTAACATGTTGGTGTTCAGTAAAAATCAAGTTAGCAAATTAAGGTAGTTGTAATTTGAACCCATTTATGCTCTCAGATTCCAGTAATACTCTTCTAAAGCACTTAGCTTAGCTGTATGAGCTCCGTGTTAAATAATAGGGTTTCATGATCAGAATTTCTCAGTCATAGACAGCATAGTATTTGTTATGTTTTTATCTACATGTAGGTTGAAATGCCCTTGAACCCTGTAAGAGAAGAGTATTGAGAACTTAAATTTTTATTTACTTTTCTTTTGAATCATCAAAATAGTAAGTAGAAGTTGAATTGTTCATATAGTTGTGAAGGATTTTTATATTAAAGTATGCCCCTTGATCTAAGATTCCACTAGCAAATAAATTTTCCTTTTTGGTGAGAGATGTTCAGAGAACAGAATCTGCACCTTTGATTATACCTCTCTCGTTGTTTATTAAATTATTCTGTCCTGCTCATTAGGGTCATTTGTCAGAAGCGTGGTCCCGAGTTACAAAAAATGCCATTGCAGAAACCATCATTGCCTTGACCAAGATGGAGGAAGAATTTAGATCTCCAGTGAGATGTATTGCAACAACTAGGGTAGGTTTCCTTTCATTTGGTCTATATTGTTGCATGTTCTTTTTCAGTAATAGATTTGAACAAATTTAAATCAATAAGCCAGCTTAATTTCCTTTTCTAAAAAATTTATTTTATTGAAGTCTAGTTGATTTATAATGTGTTAATTCCTGTTATACAGCAAAGTGATTCAGTTATCTATCTATCTATCTATCTATATACATTCTTTTTCATATTCTTTTCCATTATGGTTCATCCCAGGACATTGAATGTCGTTCCCTGTGCTATACAGTAGGACCTTGTTGTTTGTCAATTCTCTGTATAATAGTTTGTATCTGCTAATCCCAAACTCCTAATCCATCCCTCCCCTACCCACCTCACTTTTTTTCTTACCAAATATTGTATTTATTTAAAAAGTATGAAGGGCTTTTTTGAATTATAAGCTAAGCCTGGTAATTTTTAATGTTCACTGTTAATGTGTTCTTTATCACTTGTTTTTGTTATTATTTAGGGAGCTAAGGATATACTCATTAAAAAAGGCTAAATTACCTATATGTCAGTGTGCTGTCTTTCTAATGATGTATTTACTGTTAATTTGAGTGTCAGCATGACGTTGTGATAGACTGAAGGTCCTTTCAAGACAAGGCCCGTGCCTGCTCCTTCTGTAATAACTCAGGTTGTCCTAAAATAGAGTCCTATAGCCTACTTACTGAGTGTGTAGGCCTTACCTTTCAAAAGCAGAAAGTGTGTGCCCAGGGCACAATGGGGCAGAATCTCTTAGGAAGTGAGAGTGCACCCTTCAGATGAGGTGCAATCTATTGTCAATTTTAACCCACCAAATTTTATGTCCCATATACTTCCAAAAGAGATTTGAGATTTCCTTGACACAGGGCAGTTGTGACAGCATTAGGAAGAAGTCAAAGCTGGTAGAAATCGCTTAAGTTAATCCTCAGAAGTCTGAAAAAGAAGGTACATTTTATCTCCCTTGGGCAGAAAAAGCCAGTTTATGCCATGTTGCCAGTGAGTGTGACTCTGCAGCCGCTGCTCTGACAGTCACCCTTTCCCACCACGTATATGCTGCACTCATTCTGCAGTCGGCTCTCCCCTTTCTCCTTGCATAACATTAATTTTCTTCTGGCTTCTCTTTTCCTATTTTATTTCCCCCTTACTCTTCATGTCCAGTGATACTCACATGCACTTCTCAGAGTTGAGACAGTTAAGTATTATTTTCTATTTTTCAGTAATGAAGAAATATATTATTCTATGTAAAAATGAAGCTTGCTCTTTAAGCCTCAGAAAGTTTTAAAGTATTTTTGAGGGCAATTTTCTAACGCTTGTAAGACGTTTACTTATTTCTGACAAAATGTACCCAGCATAGTGCTAGACTGTTAGAGGCATAGAGATTTCCTTGGAATTTAATGCCTCAGGCAGATATTAGATGGAAAATGTGTAGAAGGCATTGGTATATTAAATATGTAAATTTATGTATTGATATGTTGTTTACATATCAGAATAATAAAGGTTAATTTATATGTCAGGTAGATAACAGAATGGTTTATCAGAGCAACAGTCATTTACTCAGTATGTATTTGAGTGCCTGCTTTGTGCATGACACACGCAGTAGAGGGCGTGGGTGCCTGGTACCACACCAGGAAGACTTGAGTGCCACCGGGGATCTACGTCTTTTCAAGTCCAGCTAGCCTTCACTGAGCTGTGGCGGTGGGTGCTCTGGAAGGCGTAACCCCACGCTCTGTAGTGTAACAGCCTTTCCCTTCGGCAGCTCTGGCTTGCTCTGGCGTCGCTGTGTGTTCTCGACCAGGACCACGTGGATCGCCTCTCCTCGGGGAGATGGATGGGAAAGGATGGGCAACAAAAACAAATGGTAAGATCAGAGTTACTTTATAAAAATTTAGCTTGTTTTACTTTACAGTAAGCTTTGGCTCAGCTTTAAAAAAAAAAAAAGGGCTCTACGTGTCAAAATACACAGTTAGTGGAACTCTTGAAAAATTGTGTCACGCTGCCCAAGTTCACCTCACAAGTCTATTTCACTTAGGGTTCCCTCTTCATAGTATATGAGGGGATTTAATTACATAAAAAAACTGTTCCCTTCTTCTCTGAGTCATGTTTGCATCATATCAAAGTTTGGTTTTAGCCAGACTCTGATTCTATAGCTAGATTTTGTACTAAAATGTAATCGGTTTTATGATAAGAAGGAAATAGAGTAGTACGAGAACAACATGATATACCATTTATTCACAGATGTACTTAAAGTGGGTTTGATAAGTATCCCTCGCTTCACTGGAAGGAAAAACTTTATACAGGCCCTTTCAACATTTTCTTTTTAACATCCAGGTTTCAAAAATGCATTATTTATTCATTTAGCATACAGAATGTTTGAATATAATGGGAGAAGTTTTCTTAAGTCGCTACGAAAAGTATACATATTTATTTTGTTAATCATTGAATGCCCATAGCGCATTAATCATTGATTTGGGGATTTTGAGGCCTTTTTTTAATAGGTATAAATTTATTTTATTTTATTTATTTATTTATTTTTGGCTACGTTGGGTCTTCGTTGCGGTGCAAGGCTTCTCATGGCGGTGGCTTCTCTTGTTGCAGAGCACGGGCTCTAGGTGTGCGGGCTTCAGTAGTTGTGTGGCACGCAGGCTTAGTTGCTCTGCGGCATGTGGGATCTTCCCGGACCAGGGCTCGAACCCGTGTCCCCTGCATTGGCAGGCGGATTCTTAACCACTGCGCCACCACCAGGGAAGCCCGAGGGCTTTTTATAGTTAAGTACACTTGCCATAATTCTGTTTAATGTTCAGATTCTAAATTCTTATTCGAGTTCAGAATAATAGTCTGTTCCTGTTGTAAATAAATCACATTCAATTTGTATGAGTATTTAAGACTTTCTTGTTAATCTCTTGTAACGTATGGAAATGTCCTGTTCTAGCCTATGTGTGATAACCATGATGATGGTGAAACTGCGGCAATCATTTTGTGCAACATATGTGGAAACTTATGTACTGACTGTGACAGATTCCTTCATCTTCATCGGCGAACCAAAACTCATCAAAGACAGGTGAAGATTTCTGCATTTACATGCAGAATAGTGTCTGTAACATAAAATATATTCAGTAAGAAATAAATGTGGGAAGGAGACTTGGTGTAATGGGAGAAAAATGAACCTTGGAATCAAAGACCTTGGTGGAGTTCCCTGCTGTCTCATTTACCAGCTGTGTAAATCAAGCATGTTGTTTAACCTCTGAGACTTGGTTTCCACATTTATAAAAATGGGGCTGTTGTGAAGATTAAAGAGAAGACTAGAAATATCTGGAATTTCTTAGAGTGCTTAATAAATAAAAGCCGTTTTCATTATTGAATAATTAAAATTTATACTTCTTTCAGAGTGATATATTTTCCCCTTTTCTTTAATGATACAATAGGTCTTCAAAGAAGAAGAAGAAGCTATAAAGGTTGACCTTCATGAAGGTTGTGGTAGAACCAAATTGTTCTGGTTGATGGCACTAGCAGATTCTAAAACCATGAAAGCAATGGTGGAATTCCGAGAACACACAGGTAAAAAGGATTTAAGATTGAACCGTGCCTGACAAATAGATTGAACCATCCTTACTGATTACGATTAAACTAGATGTTAGTTTAATTTAATTATTTAATGTGAATAATTTTGAGTGTTTTCTATTAAGTGATTATGAGATCATTGATCACTGTCTGTATTTTTATATTTACTAGACAGTGTTCAGTGTTCTATTGTAGAACATTAGATTAAAAGTCAGGAAAGTTGGTTTGCCATGAACTAGCTGTGTGACCTTGGGCAAGTCATTTTATCTCCAAAATATGCATTTTTCATTTTGATTTTTTTCTAAAGTCTGGTGTATTCCCAGCTTAAAGATACATTGAATCTTACAGATTCTCAATTTTCAGCACCTCTGTAGTCTGCCATTTATCTTACACAATTTTCTGATTTTGGTGTTAGATGTAAATCTGACAAATTTAAATATGAGTAACTTTTCATGCTGCAAGAGCATGGTCTTTTCTCACAGCTGATTTTTTTTTCTTCTATTTTCCCTCCATACCATATTACATTAATGAATGTTCTAGTGTTTGAACCATCATTGTATTTATGACCTAAACTATCCTTTTTAAAAAACATTTTCTGTAAATATTGCTAAGTTCACTTATCATATTTAGAATTTTGTACCTGTGTTTTAAAATGAGCTTGGTCTGTATCTTTCAAATCTTGTTCTTTTTCCTTTTGTTCTTTGTTTTATTGATTCCATTCCTCCTTTAACTATTTCAAACATATTTAAATTTCTTTTCAAATGTTTCTGTTATCTTTAGTTCCCTGGGTGGGAATTCTTCTGTTATTCACGTTTCATATTCTCTGGTGAATAGGTTTTCTCCTATACCTTGTAATGTTGTCATTGGGAAAGGTACCTAATGATTTCCCTTTCTTCTATGTATCTTTATTTAATTTTTGTTATTATATTTTGTCTGGCATTGTGCTTTTGTAATGAGGGGGCTTACCATAGCTGCTCGACCTGCTGTCTTGACTAGAAGCCTAGTCTGTTTCTGTGTACTGAAGAAGTATAAATAAAACAGTTAATAATTTATTTGGCTTCAGGTAGCTCTTTAGTCTCTTATCCTTTTTTGTATGTGATTATTTACTTTATAATTAGGGCAGCTTACAACCCTTCAGCTGCAAAACTGCCAGGCTGATTTCTCAGTGATAGCAACTGATACATATCCCTGCTTGCCTGAGTTGTTTTCTTCAGTTAGTTATATTAAAATATGTAGAAAACATATACTTAAGGAGGATTTTTTCTTTTCTGCTTGAACCTAGGTAAACCCACCACAAGTAGCTCAGAAGCATGCCGTTTCTGTGGTTCCAGGAGTGGAACAGAGTTGTCTGCTGTTGGCAGTGTTTGTTCTGATGCAGATTGCCAGGTGCGTGTATAGTTAGTTAGGCCATCATGTAAGGAATAGCATGTTTTCCCTCATGACACCTTCACTTCATATAAATAGGAGTCTGAGCTCAGCATCGTTTTCTAAATTAGTGTATTACCCATGTCAAGAGGTAAGTGCTTTATCACAGCTGGAGAATGGATCAGTTAAAGCTCTCAAACCCAAATCAGTCTCTTTTGTGTGTTTCCCAACTACCACCGTCATATATATTTAACATTTACTTCTGTGCTAGAAGCAGATAAAAATCTATGGGGTGCCTTTCCTTTGCTTCTTACACATTTTATTCACTTGTTTCCTTAAAGTTGTTCATGCATGAACATCTGTACACATTCCATGCTATCCAAATATTTTTGATTCCTCAATTTAGTTGACAAGAATTTGGATAGTGTCCAGATAAGTGAAGGATACCTGTATTTTTTTTAATCCCCATTTTGGTGAGAGGTAGGTGGCAATTGGATGATTATATGTCAGGAATTTTTTTTGCTTCATGGCTATGCATGATAACAAATAGATTAAAATTGCAGCTCACTTTTTAATCAGCATTCCCTTTATGTGGAGTGAAATTTTTTTAAATCACATTAGACTTTGTTAATAATCCTAAGTTATATGCAAACAAAGAATAAAAATAACTTTACTTTGTGGTTACTTAGCCTTATATCTATTTCCCGTGGGAAAGTATCTTGGAAAATTAATATAATGGATGTAATTACCAGGATGTGTGCCTTTTTTGATATTTTCTGTGCCATTGTAATTCATCTTTAACAGGAATATGCTAAGATAGCCTGTAGCAAGACGCATCCTTGTGGCCATCCATGCGGAGGTGTTAAAAACGAAGAGCGCTGTCTGCCCTGTCTACACGGCTGTGATAAAAATGCCGCGACCCTGAAGCAGGACGCTGACGACATGTGCATGATCTGTTTCACAGAAGCGCTCTCCGCAGCACCGGCCATTCAGGTTGTCTCCGCATTTAACGCGTTAAGTGCGCCTAGATTCTTCAATAGGAAATATAAATATACATGTCAAATAAACAAACGACTGAATCTTTCTTATACCATTGGGAGAAAATATCCCACTAATATCCACCAGTTTATTACAGAGCAAATGCTGTCTCTTTATGTTCTGTCTCCATTTTGTGCAGTGAGCTTTAATCTGTGATTTGTGTGAGCCTGTATCATCAACTGAGTGTGTAAAATGTTCATGAGGGAGAAAAAAAATAATTAGATTATCCAGTAGCTTCTCTCTTCTTAATTTCCAGAATCCAGCATGGCCTTTTATACCATTATGTAATTGATCTATGCATGATGCTACATATCTCTATATATAATATATATACATTTATCTATAATGTTAGTAATATTATAGAAGTTACAATTTGCTAAATAAGTTTTTTTAACATTTACTGGTTGTTTGTTTATATTTCCAGTTCTTGTGATTCCAAGACAATAAATATTCTCAAAAATAAATTTTAAATCTTTAAATCAGTAGTTTCCTCTTCTTCCTGTGAGATACAAAATTGAATAATTTCACATTTCTCCCTAGCCCAGCTTACTCTCTTTAAGGTGGCATTAATACATGAATGGTAAAAATTGGGAGAAGCTGAAGATCTAGTTCATAATGTCACGTGAATAATAGAGAAGTGCCGAAGTTTCAGTGTACTGAATTTCTAGATTTTTCTCTTACCTGCCCTAAGTAGCACCTTACATAGACTCATCTGCCAGTTACTCGTGTCTATTGTTACTACATTTGCTTATATCCTTCTCTTTTCTTTATTTAAGCTGGATTGTAGTCACATATTCCACTTACAGTGCTGTCGACGAGTTTTGGAAAACAGATGGCTTGGTCCAAGGATAACATTTGGATTTATATCTTGTCCCATTTGCAAGGTATGGAAAGAATCAGAAATTATCTGCTTTCTACTAATTTTCATCTTCGTCTTCATCTTTCATCTTTCAAAATAAACATGGCAGCATCTCTCAGTGTCCTTCTTAGTCTACTTTGTACCACCAGCCCCCATCAGTTTCTGCTGTCTTCACCCAGGTAGTAACTGAGAATAAGATCTTTCTATCTATTATACTACATTTCAAGACATTAATTGTCCATTAGAAGCTGATTAAACTATTGCATCAGAAAATTCATTTAGATATCATCGTGCATTGAAGGGCACGCATCACTGCTTTCAGACCCCCTGAGAGTTCAGGCCATGTGACTTGTCAGTGGGTGACTACCAAAAAGAAGAATGAGCCTGTGGTGCTTGTAGGTACTGATACCTGCTGTGAAAGAGTGAAACCTGAACTTTTGAAAGTGCCATTAGGACAGATTCTTTAGAGCTCAGGTAAAATAAGGAGAAAATTCTTGACATTTTGATACGTCTCTGCAAAGATAGTAACCAAAGTAGCAGGTTATTTTGGCAAGCTAATAATGTTTAACAAAAAACTTTTGTTTAAGAATGTACTGCCAGACTGGTGTGGACTTAGCACAGTCATTGCTTAGACTGAGCAATATTCAAAAAGATGATAGGATTTTCTCTCCCTTCTCATTTGTTGCCACAAAGAAAAGTCACATTCAGGAAATGATAGATGAAAGTGATACAGAAAATACTACTTGTTCATTTCTATTATCTAACATTCTGCCCCACCGCCAAGGAACCAAAACACACACAGAGGGATATTTGTGGCAGCAGGGTAACCTTTCATTCCCAGAACAGCTAAGGCAGCAGGAGATATATTTCATACTCAGGAATATGAAGCTAATCAAATGGAATTTTCGTGTTCTGTGCCCCACTTGCCGCCACTTTCCCTGCTCTTGGGAAACTGTAGGCTTGTGAGGACTTTACAGGATTATTTTTAAATGGCATTTTATTTAGGAAATGTTTGGATATCTCCTGTCCTAGTACGGTGTTTGGCACTTAGGTGAATACTAAATGTTTGTTGAATTAATAAATAAATGATTCTGTTAAATAAAGAATGTTCATTTTTCAAAATTTCAGAACAAAATAAATCATATCGTGTTAAAAGACCTGCTTGATCCTATAAAAGAGCTGTATGAGGATGTCAGAAGAAAAGCCCTAATGAGATTGGAATATGAAGGTCTGCATAAGAGCGAAGCTATCACAACCCCTGGTGTGAGATTTTATAATGACCCCGCTGGCTATGCCATGAATAGATATGCATATTATGTCTGCTACAAATGCAGAAAGGTATGCTGTTAATCATACTATGAATTATTAAGATTACCTGTGTGATTAAGAAGTTGAATAGTACAGTGATGTCTAATTATTCTTACGTTTTAAGTCTAAAGTTAAAAATGAGAAAGTTTGGTGCTGTGCTTCAAGTAGAATTTATTTTCTTAATTTGTTTTGGGGCGCTTTTTTTTTAACATATACAGACTATTTCCAAAACAAACATGAGGTGTTTCTCTACACAAGCTATTTCCCATCAGCAATCCCCTCTTGTTTTCCAAATCCAGTTGGCTCTGGAATAAACTTCTTTTGCTTAACTCTTTTGACCATTCCCTTCTTAAAATTCTTACCTCCTTGGCTCCCAGGGCAAGACTCTCTTTGGTATCTTCCTTCCTTTCTGGTCACTTGTCTTTAACCCCCTCACAGAGTTCCTTTTTATTCATCTACTCCTTACATATTTGTTTCCCCAGCCCTCCATTCTTGCCTGATCATACCTGTATTCCCATGCCTTTGCCTACCACCTGTATTGTTCTGACCCTCCAAAATTTTTGAGATTTGGATACAAATACCCAACTGTCTACCAGACATTTAGATTTCTCAGAGATACTTCTGACTCTCTCAATCTCCAGTCTGTATTAACAAATGAACAAAGTCAATTCTGCCTCCAAATCTCTCTTGAGTTCTTTTTTCTTTCTATTATTATATCTTTAGCAACCCTAATCATTTTCTTTGGTAATTATTAGTAGCCTTCTTACTGGGCTCCTTGTGTGGAGCCCTTAACCTCTCCATTCCATGCTTTACACTTACACTTACAATTCCACTAGCAGATGAACATTTCTAGATCCCAGATCTGATCGTGTCACTGTTGAGCTTCTAATCCTGTGGCCCCTCCACCTCTCTAGTCTCGTCTCCCAGCATGTCACCACTTGTGCCCCGCGCAACAGAACACCGAACAACTTGCAGTGCCCCAAACTGGGCCGTGATGGCTCACTCACCCACACCTCCACGCCGTCACCCGGGCTCTTCTGTCCATGGAATGCTCTCCTCTGCCTCCTACTCTGCATCTTTCTCTCACTTGCCACCCACGCACACGCACACGCACACGCTCGTAGGCACGGCCAGATCTGTGCAATCACACTTCCGGATTCGACTCCAGTTTCTCCCCCTCTGCAGCGTGCCATGACCTCCCCACCACCGCCACGCCACTTTGACATCTCGCATACGTCCGTCTAAGCGCTTGTTATTCTGCGTTAACGGTGACTGGTTCACGTGTCTCTCTGTCCCCCTTGATAAGTTCCATGAGGACGAAGACTATGTTTCTTAAGTTCTCTATCTCTAGTACTTGGCACTTATTAGACACTAAGTTAATTGGAGAATGAATAAATGAAGGAATCAATATATGAAAGATGCATAGTCTCCCAAAGTAACAGAAAGAAAATACAGATAATGAAGGGAAGGCTAAATAGATAGATGGTAGCCAGAAAGGCAGACAAATACACACACCCAAGGAAAGACCAGTGGTGTACATTTGTGAAACTTGAATTGTTACAAATAATAAAATACTATTTCTGTGTGTTTAGTGTACTGAACCTCATAAATGAATACTGTGCTACCACACAGATGACAGTCAGATGTCCAGGAAGCCATGCAGGGAATCTAGAAAAGTAAAACAGCTGGAATAGGCCCCCAGGACAAATGAAATACTTCTGAGGCCTGATTTAGTTGGTGGATGACCATTTATAGCCTCTTTATCAATGAAGCCTGTCTTTCAGCTTGTTTTTCCAGTACAAATAATAGATTTCTATTGACTCATCTTATTTATACCCAATTATGGATATAGTTTTTTTGGCTATGAGACATGTTATATATGCAGAATGCCCCAGTTATAATTGGTCTAATTTATTTTGTGCCCAGAGCAAATAGAGAGGAATTACCCATGATGATAACTTCATATATTCAAGTATCTGTATTAGATACTGTTGAGTTTCCTCCATGTAGTGTAGCTCTGTAAGTATGAGCAATGTCCTGAACAGAATATCCAAATTTGCCTTTCCTTTTTAAACATTTTTATATGACCAAAATTGATTTTTTTTCTTTCCCATTAGCCTCAGGATTATAATTTTATACTAATATTTATTTTAGGCATTTTTTTAGAGTAGTAGAAGGGAATATGTTATTTAATATTTCAAAAAGAGAAAAACTATTCAGACTTTGCCCTGGAAAATCATAGCTTCTCTTTACTACTTAATATCCTATTCTTGATATTTATTTGGAAGATTATACATTCTTTTGTTATTTTGCTTTGACAGTACAGTGTTTGAACTTTCTACTGTAAGTATGAATCCATTCCAGAACTGAAGTAGCTTTATTTCATACCCTGATCTATTTCTTACAGGTAGCAATATGGGTATCCACTTGGCATTACAAGGGAATGTCAATAGACAGTAGTATTTCCTGAGACCTCTCGATCTCACTTCCATTGCACCCACACTGAACCTCCCATGGCAGAGTTTTCTGTTTCCTGCTGTGATCTGATTGCATTCCTTCCTCAGGCATATTTCGGTGGCGAAGCTCGCTGCGATGCTGAGGCTGGACAGGGAGATGATTATGATCCCAGAGAGCTCATTTGCGGTGCCTGTTCTGATGTGTCCAGGGCTCAGGTTGGCAGAATATTTTATTAGAAAGGACAGTTTAGAAATGTTAAACTTCTATGTTTTTAAAATAATAATATAACGAATATGATGGGGACAGTATAGTACGTTTTTTTCCCCAGTGCTTTCTGATGTTTGTAGGGCAGGGTATGATTTTCCAGATCATTTTGTATATATTATTTCTTTTGGATGGTATTTGCATTTTATAATTTTGTCTCCCATAAGATAATCACCATATTTCAACAAGTAATAAATTTACTTATTTCATTTTCTTAAACCTGCAGTCACACTTTTAGGTTTTCCCGTCTTCAGTGAAATCTTAACAATACATCTATGAGATTGAGCGATAGAAGAAATATTATTAATTTTTCAATTTGGCTGACCAAGAAACATTCACAAGGAAATTAAATGGCTAGCTTATTAAATAATATTGGTTATTATGGAGCTGGGATTTAAACTTGGGGCTTCGTCCAAACCTTTTGGGCCAAGCCACACATTTATTCAGTATTTTAATGTGGAAAAAATATATATATTTTAATGTGTATATCATCAGTTTTTCAGTCAGTTTTGAGAGCTGTGCGTACTCTCAAAATATGAATCACTGAGTTATGTGTACGGTTTTCTTAATTATAGTTGAAATAGACTCGCCATAATCTTGTATTTATTTTCTTTTGCTGTAGATGTGTCCGAAACATGGCACAGACTTTTTGGAATATAAATGTCGCTACTGCTGTTCAGTGGCAGTCTTTTTCTGTTTTGGAACAACACATTTTTGTAATGCTTGTCATGATGATTTTCAGAGAATGACTAGCATTCCTAAGGAAGAACTACCACACTGTCCTGCAGGTATGCTTTTAATGTTTATAAATACGGTTATAATGTATATGGTATCTCGTTTTATTTAATGATCACATGAGAACACTTTGTTTCAAGTGGCAGAAACCCAGTTCAAACTATCCTGAAGAAACAAAGGGAATTCCTCGGCCCTTGTAGGCTTCTGACTTTGTGAGTGGAGTAAAAAGTAAGATGACCATCATGAATGAGGGGCTCAAAGCTGTAAGAAGCAATTGTGTGGGGACTGAGAGGAAGTCAGCTGAGGATTAGTAGAGGGATTGCTGCTCAGCACTAAAGGGCCATGAGAGGTTTGAAATTATACATTGATAATAGAGCCCTTTAAAAGGATTTTGTGGGTTTTGGTTTTTGTTTTTTTTTTTGCTCACACATCTGCCTTTATTGTGAGCAGCTATGACATTTTTTAAGAAGCCTGGAACCAGCACCATAAAATGGACAAGTGATTTGATCCAGAATGGCCGGGAATGGGCAGCGTAGTGAGCATCAGAAAGCCAAGGGAATTCAAGAAGCCACTGAGAATGCAGGAGGGATGGTTGTCTGTGGAGGTCAGGCTGAGAGCAAGTGCACATGAAACCAAAAAGAGACAGAAAACTGGAAGAGGTCACGAGGCTGGTGATCCCAGTGGGGTGGAATACCAGGCTTAACAGAAGTGAGAAGAGTGGAAGGAGAGGTAAATGTGACCGCAGAAGAGGCAGATCTGAAACGAGTGGGAATACAGGCAAGGGCACATACACCACAGTGTACAACGTTGTTAAAGCTGGGAAACACACAGTCTCATCCATTGCTTATCAGAGTGCACATGGCAGAACCCTGTGGTGCCTCTCAAAACTGCCAATATACCTACCCTTCAACAACCCCACTTCTGGGGATATACCCACATATGTGAGAAAAATAAAAAAGAGCAGATATGAAGGTTATTCATTGCATCATTGTTTATAATAATACAAGTTTGTAAACAATGCAAGTATCCAGTAAGAGGTTGGTTAAACCCTCAGTACTACACACTATTAAAAAAGGAAGGTGACTGAGGATGGAGTTTCTGTGTACCAATATGGAAAGATCTATAGCAGATACTGTTAAATGAGAAATCAAGCTACTGAACAGTGTGTATAGTATGCCGCCTTTTGTAAGAAAGGGGGAAATGAGTACGTATACTCATATGCATTTAAAAAAAAACACTGGGGAGATTGACAAGAAACTAATACAACTGATTAACTATTGGGGAAAACAGGGAAAAATGGGATAAAAATGGGTGGAAGGTGACTTCTTTTTGTATGTAATTTTTTTAATATTTTGATTTTTAAACCGTGTGAAATATATTATCTATTCAAAAACAAGGATACTAAGATACATAGGTTTTTTTTTTTTTAAGTACGGCTACTCTTTTCTATTTGCTCATCTCAAGTAAAATTTGTTATACTATTCTTCCTCTACTTCCTTTACCGTAGAAGTACTTTAGGACTTTTAAAGAAGCTTTAAAGAAGCAAGATGAGAATAATGTGAGGCTAGAGCGTTTAGGAAAATGGCCAGAATAGAGACGTGAGCCACGATGAGCAGGAGGAGGGTGGTGAGCTGGAGGTCAGCGAATGAAGGGAGGGAAAAGGGGGCAATGTTGTATGGATGAGGACAAGAGTCCAGATTAAGAACTTGAAGTAGATAATCCTTCTGGACTGCGATAGGGACCCTGTCCCTTCCTGTTGCATGTATGTGGTATGTTAAATTCTTTATAGTGAATGGTTTTTATTTTTGTGGTTAGAAGAAAATAATTTTTTAATTTTATATTTAATTTTATATTTGCATAACCACAGTCACATTATTTCTCTAAGTAACTTACAGGTGATTAATATTTACATTAGGTTTGTATGTGTGTGTGTGTTTTAATTATATTTTTTTGCCTCCTTCAAAATTTATACAGGTCCCAAAGGCAAACAGTTAGAAGGAACTGAATGTCCTCTCCATGTTGTGCATCCACCCACTGGAGAAGAGTTTGCCCTGGGTTGTGGAGTGTGCAGAAATGCTCACACTTTTTAGAACACTCAGATTCCTTTGTCTACAGAGAGAAAAGTTGCCTTCATCCCCCCAAGCGGATGTGGTGAAGTTTAAACTCTGCTCAGGATAAGGACGGGACCATTTTTACATCCATGAAAATGAACCATTCACAGTGCAAGAAGGATGCCAAATACCATGTACATAATTCTTGCTATGGAAAGTTTCCCCATTATTTCAGTTTATCTTCTTTTGAACCAAGACATCAAACTTGTGAGGTGTTTGCATGTGGCCATTATCGTCATTGGCCTGTGAAGCATTGGACATTTATAGATAATGGATATCAAAGAATTGCCATGCCCATGGACTAAGAATGATGCTGGCTTTCAAGCAAAAGAGAAAAATTATCATTGTTTATTGTATACTGCCTTTTTGTAATCTTGTACAATTGCATCACGGGTGGGGATAAAAAGAGGAATATTCTGGTTTATTTCCTAGACTGTTATTTAAAAAAAAAAATGTGTTAGGATGGCATATAAATGTAATAAGTATCACAGTGTATATAAAGATACCAATGTTTGTCCTGTATAAGAATTACTAAATTACAAATGCAGTTTCATTTAAACTTCTAGGTTAAGTTTGAGCCTGAAATTTTAATGAAGTGCAATACTGAGTGTGCCTCATTATCTTGCAGCTGTAAACATATTGGAATGTACATGTCAATAAACCACTGTACATTTTTATACAGTGATAAAGTCTAACAAGTGTGTAAGGTGTTGCTTGAGAAACAAAATTATTTAAATACCTAAGGTCTAAAACTCCATCCAGTTTTCCTTGGAAAGAAATTTACTAACATAGCACAATCATAACCTTCAAAACTGTTTGTTAGGGAAAATAAGAGTAGTAGTGAAGTACAATGTTGGAATCTTAACACTGGAGAGATGGCTAGACAGATATTCATAAACAGACATATGCGAAAGATAGAAGAAAATATTTAGGAAATTCAACAACTTCCACCTTATTAACCAGCACCTTTTTCAATGTGTATATCAACAGAATCACTAGTCTTTTCTTTATCTATTATAGACTGTGTGTTTTAGTAGATGTTTTTTACAGTTAACTCATGAAATTGACGCATTGTTGACTTATGATGAGTCATAAATCAGATTATATTTATTTCATGAGACACAGACTGATCAAAAGTTCTGATCAGTTTTGTTCTAAATTCCCACTGTTGAAAATAGATAATTTGTCAGTAACCATTATTTTAATGACTTTGTTAAGCATTTGTGAGAAATTTAAAATAATCTTTGCCTTGAAGGAACTTAAAATATAAAGAAAAGATCTAGCCTGAGCACAGATAACTATTTAGAGAATCTTCTAATAAATTGCATAAAAATGTCCACACCAAATGCTTCAGGGTTTAGGAAAGATGGTTATTAGTGGTTTTTTGTTTTTGTTATTGTTGTTGGGAGGGGGGCGGTTAGCTAAGAGGCCCCTTAAGCTTCCCCTTGAAAAATAAGTAGCATTTCAAGGGTGGAGATGTAGAGAAAGGCAGGAGGAAAAAAGTATGTGTGTAGAAAATTCTAGAATGTGATAGAACAGTGTGAATAGTCCAACTTTCCTTGTGTTGGAGAGCTTACTGCAAAAAAAAAAAAAATCTGAAGATCACAAAGACTGATCTCTTCATGATATAATTTGTGGATCCACTGTATGTACAGGCACAGGGCCTTCCTGAGCAAGAAAGGACTTTGAAACAGTACAGAGGCCCCTCTTCATCTAAATAAGATACATCTGAACCATCACTGAAAAAGTAATGATAACACTTTCTTTTAAAATCTCTCAAGAGAAGGACATTATGCAAACTTCCTTTGTTATTAGTGACAATGCCCCAGAGTTGCAAGCAATTTTTAACTGCCCAGTGGGTTCAAAAGCGAGGGGAGTGATTTGTTGTTACCGAGGGCACTTCTGGGTGGTCCCAAGTCAAGCTGAAAGGGTTGCAGGCAGGGCTAGTTCAATTTCAACCTCCAGAATACTTTGGATTTATGATTCCGGAAGAGGCAGAAAAGGGTCCTAAAGGCACTCGCGTGTTTATATCCCCACCCCACCCCTACCGCCCCCCCCCACCCCCGCCGCCGGAACACACACACACACATTTCTCTTTCTGACAAAGGGCTAACTGGGATTCTCTATCTATGTTCAAAAGAGGTTCCGGAACCTTCAGGGCAACACAGATGTTTTCTTCAAAACGATCATTCTACCATGAGGATGTTGGGCAACAGGCATCAGGAAGGGATGGTGGCACTGCTCCCAGACAACCCCTCAGCCCCAGCTTCTACCGCTCAGCACCTGCTCGCAAAGCTCTGCCTTTCACAGAAATCTCGTTTCATGCCCAGGCCTGTGGGAGAACACTGAGGGCACACATTCAGGATTGGCTTTCAGTGTTTCCCAAAAACACAAAGTAGGTCAGAGGCAGAAGCAGTTCGTAGGTTTACCCCAGAAAACCAGATGTGATGAGGCCATTGTGAACATATCTGACTTAAATTTATCGGCCACAGTAATGAAACTAACCTTGAGAATGCCGTGCAGATAGGAGGCATCGTGGACACTTGAGAAGTGTAAGCTGCAGTGTGTAAATGGGAAGGAAAAAGAAAGGGAAACTATGGCGATTGCTTGACAGTCATGAGCCGTGTCAAATTAATACGCTGGTAATAGAAGGGATAAAAAACAAAGTCCTAAAACATTCTCCCAATGACTCCAGCTTATCTTCGTTTATGAGGAAGCTATTTTTAGTCATATTCCAAGCATCTCAAAACCAGAAAAGCATTTTATGAATAAATACGTTCTGACAAAGCACAGAAGGCAGATGGCTTTGGCATACGTTTGGCTCAAGCATACTGTGCACAAAGGTTTCAAATGCTGTGCAGGATACCAGGCAGGAAACAGCAGAATCACGAGAGCAGATGTGGGGGAATCTGGAAACAAACTCTTTTCCTGTTATATTTTCAGGCCTGGAAAAAGCCATTTTTCTTAAGCAGTTTTCTGGCCAGTCTGTTTAGGTCTAAAACCTCCTTACTCCATCAGTAAGCATATTTGAAAAATATACACAGTTCACTATTAACTTCTCATATACAACGATTACTTATTCACCTTCTTTTTCAGATTTTTCAGCCCAACATCTCTCCCTGGCCACTTTGTCACTGAATTCCACCAGTACCTAGCCACACGTGTTTCTGACAGATGGAACACAGCCTCTTGTTTTCCTGAAAACTGCCAACAGTCCATGAACGGTGCTGAAACAGAAGCCTGGGGCCTTGGCTTCAAGCCCTGATTCTGCCTCGGTTTTGGCTGTGTGACCTGGAGTCAGCCACTAATTCCTTTCAGTCACAACTTCTTGGAAATAATAATCCCTAATCTAAATTAGTTGAGGAGGCATTTACAAAAGTGCTTTATCCCACGTAAAGCATTATTTGAAAGTGAAGGGTAAAGGAGAGAAGAACATTTATTCAACGCCTCCTCAACAGCTGCTGCTGAATTATAAGCATTTTATTTAATTCCCCCAGCAACTCTGTTGCTTCCCCCAAAAGAGCTGCTAGGCAGACAACTGAGTAGGTAAAACGTTATTAATTTCATTTCAGCAGATGACTTTAATCTCATTTCAGCTGCTTAAAGAAGTTAAAGAACTTGCATTAGATGCCAGCTGATCTAATACAGATTTGGCTGGAAAAAACCTGCGATGTGAAACTAGATCTTTCTGTGTCTCAAACCCAAGTTCTTCCTACCCCATCATGCTATTACTATTGCATTACCAGCTGGTCCTATGCAAAGAAGTAACTCCTGAAACGGTAACTGGACACGGGTAGTATGGGCAAGACTGCGAAGGGAACAAGACAGGCTTTGCCTCAAGGACTGTGCAGCGTAGATCGGGAGGGACCCGGCGCCCACCTCCTTCATGGCGGGTGTGGGCAGGGGCTCAGCTGCCAGCCTGCACCTGCCCCCCCAGGGGATCCGCCACAGCGTTGGGTCCAAAGCCACACTCCTCCCCTGCAGCCCTGGCCAGTGACACGGCACGGCAGGGTACCAGGGCCTGGCCGTGGCTGCCCAAAGAAGCGCTCCTTTGTGGGCCATCTGTACACCAGGACTCGGGCTAGCCCAGCCGAGAGAGGTTCCCTGGAGCCGCGCTGCAGTCAGAGCCTTTTCCTGCCCGGCACTCCTCCCCCCGCCCTTGGGTGGATGCCAACCCGCGTGGCAGTCCGAACGCTCCCGGGCCCGCTCAGGCTCCCCACGCCTTGATCTTTCAGAGGCACCGCTCCCAACAGATTTCTTGCACTTCTAACTTTATCTTGGCATAGAGGACTTGGCTGAGTGAAACAGAAGGATAATACGTTTTAAATGACTGACTTAACGGCTGCTTCATTTCACAAGTGACATAAGGGAGCTAAGAAAAAAGTGCATAGGCTATAAAAGAAGTACTGGAGGGAGTTACAGTGAAGAAAAATTATGAAACAAAATCAAAGCCGAGGTTAGAGGGGAGTGTCCAGTAAGTGACTGTATAAACTATGGTTACACATTCTTACATAGTTTCTACAGAGAAGGCCATCAACTTCACAATATGTTAGTTAACAAAGCAGGACAAGAAACATGTTCGGTTAGGACTTACAAAGTCCATTTCCTCAAAAAGAGCAAAGCTGGTATTTCAGCCCAGTCTTGCAGGATGGATACGTTTTGAGAGGGACAAGTGGAAAAGGCATTCCAGGGAGAGAGTGTGGTGAAAACTAAGGTGTTGGTGTGCTCCTCCAAACTAGAAGTAAGCTGTTTTGCTTCATCAATTCATTTAACAAATAGTTGAGCACCCGTTCTATTTCCACTTGACAGTACATGCTCACAAGGAGGGGAGCTGTGTTCCCACTTGCTTAGTAACCATGAGTTACACACAGAAGTTGCCTGATAAGTGAACTGTACAAGTTAGCAAATACATGCAGCACTGGGCCAGGTGCTAGGGATGAGAGGGTCACAGAACACAAATACAGAACCATGTAAGTAACACAATGTTATTAAGAACTATAATCAAAGTTTTCTAAGAATAAGAGAGCATCTGTTGAGGGCTCACAGTGGCCGATCTCTGTGTAATGCCTGGGTATGGTAGGCAGAATAACAGCCCCCCAAATATGGCCACATCCTAATCCCCAGCGGGTGTGAATATGTCACCTTACATGGTAAAAGGGACTCTGCAGATGTAATCAAGGGTACAGACTTGGAGATGGGGAGATTTTCCTGGATTAACCTGGTGGGCTCCATGGGATCGATCACAAGAGTCCTAACATGGGAAACAGGAGGCAAGAAGGTCAAAGTCACGGAAGGAGATGTGGTGACAGAAGCAGAGCTCAGAGATAGAGACTTGAAGACCCTACACTGTTGGCTTTGAAGATGGAGGAAGGGGCCAGGAACCAGGGAATGCAGGCAGCCTCTAGAAGCTGGAAAAGACAAGGAAACATTTTCACGCAGAGCCTCCGGAAGGAATGCAGCTCTGCCATCACCTTGATTTGAGCCCATTTGGACTTCTGACCCCCTGAACTGTGCAATAATAAAGTTGTGTTATTTCAAGCCACTAAGTCTGTGGTAATAAGAAACAAACACAATGGGCTTCACATGCATTATGACATTTTCATCTTCCCACAAACCTATTAACTCTTATTTTCCTTTTGCAGATGAGGCAATTCCAGTCTCACAGAGGTTAAACAGCCCAAGACTTTGTAAAGACCTGGTATCAAAAGACAAAGTATTTAAGATATCTCAATAATTTTTTAAATTGCTTACATATTGAACTGGTGATATTTTGGGATATACTGAGTTAAATAAAATATTTAATATTAAAATTAATTTCACCTATTCCTTTTTAGCTTTTTTAAAATGTGGAGTCTAGAAATTTTAAGTTATATGTATATGGCTTGCATATATTTCTAAATGAACTATCTTGGCCTAGAATCTCCTTCTCAACTGTTTGGATTTTATCACACATCTTTGGATTTTTTTGAGAAAGAGACAGGGGCTTTAGGAAGGTAAGGCAAGAAGCGGGTTAGGCGGTCTGAAAGACACTGCCCTTGGAGAAGTCTCAGGAGGAGTTGATAAAGGTTCTTGTCACAGGTTCTTAAAACAGACTTCTTTCCTTTGAGGAGTCTAGCCCTAGACAGAGTTAAAATTCCAAGAGACAGCCTAAAATGAAGTAGTTTCATTGGGCTAATCTGCCTGAGAGGGAGACGTATGCTGGCGTAACTCAGAGGAGAGAAGTGGGGTTGCTGAGGTAAGATGCCACAGAGGCGTGAGTGTCCTCATCTGCGGAGTTGGAGTGGTGATAATAAGAGCAACGTAGCTAACACTCACTGGGCGTTGACTATGTGCCTGCGACTGACGTACGTGCTTCACGTACGTTAACTCATTCAGTTCTAATGGCAACTCTATGTGGTAGATATAAAATAATAATAATAACATTATCATTATTATTCCATTTTACAGATGAGGAACCCGAAGCACAGAGAAATTCAGTAACTTGTCCATGCTTGCGTATCCAGTAAAGGCAGAACGAGGAGCAAAACCTAAGCCCCCGACCCAGGTGCCAGACCTTCTCCATCCCACTCTGGAGCAGCTTCGACTGAGCAGTGGAGACTTAACGGCTCTCAAGTTTGCAGGACCCCAGAAAGGCCTGAGGAGACGCGAGTTCCTCCTCTTGTGGGGAAACGCCAAACTGGGGGACCTGAAAGGAAAGAGCTTCAGAGAAAGGAGAGGAATTGGGGAAAGAGAAAAAGAGGTCAAAGAGTGGGAAAGAACCTGTGAGCATCCTCCTTATAAAACCATACATCTACAAGGCCCTTCCCTTGTGTGATTCAAAGGGATGACTAAGTTAACACTAAAGGTTCTGTCCCTCGCCAACTCAACTGCTCCTCGGAGAGCTACCTGACCTCAGAAGAGAACTCCATGCATCTTTCTCATACAAGATCTGTGGCTGAGCTGCCCACTTGGAGGGCAGGAAATCCCGCAAAAAGAGGCAGTGGTCAGGCCCACTCATTTTCCTAGAACTCCATCCGAGAGGAGCGTACCCCCAGCCTCCACCCCTGTGTTACTCGGCAGAATCATGCTTGGTTAATGGCAGCTATGGAGAGATGCCACCCCTAGCCCCACTCCCAGACACAGGACACAGCGGGAACAAATTCCATGATCGCCCTTCAGTTAAAAGGAAGCACTGAAGAACCAAGGAGGAGCCTTTCCAGGTCAAGCTCGCACTGGTTGCAAGCAAAAGAAAGCAAATGCAGAGTAACTTCAGCAAGCCAGAAAAAAGGCAATCGCTGGGATACTGCCGGGTCTTTAGAACAGAGGAGGACCACCGCTCGGGCAGTGGTTTCATCTCTCCTCTAGGTCCTCTCTCTGCATCTATCCTGCTCTTCTTCCTTCTCACTGCAGACCACCCTTCTCTGCTTTCCAGACCATGTGGTAGAAAGTGACCACCTATAACCCCTGTGTCTGTATGTTCCCAGTCCAAACACCCAAGGAAGGGACTACTCTCTTTCCTTCCGTATTAATTCCAAATTCCCAGCGGGGAGGCCTGTCTTAACTTGAATGACATGTCCATTTCTGGACCAATCAACTGTGGACAGGGCCTAGGTTCACACGCTACAGGAAACCACTACTAAAACCAAGCAGATGGGGAGGGGCTTCTCCCCAAAAGAGCTACTAGGCGACAACTAAGTGTTCACTACAGATTTCAGTCTTGGGCAGTAGTTGAACACAATGACCTTCTAATTATGATTCTGTCATCTTACCAAATCCTGGTCTTGTGCTTCCCTTGCCAGTTGGATAGACTGCCTGCCTCTCTTCTGCCTAATTCCATTGTTTTCTTCAAGATTCAATTCAAAACTGACCGTGATCAACGAATGAGCTCTGCCCATCTACCTCTATTCTACTCTGCATCTCGTGCCCTCAGCGCTCTTGTATACGACCTTATTAGGAACTTATTAATACATCGCTGTGCAAGTGTTTTCTGTTTCATTGGTGGATGTTATCCGTTTAGACAGCTATAGAAGGACACAGACCTTGTCCCTTTCCTCCTCTGTCACGCCAAGCACCTTGTAGACAGTGGAGGAGAAAGAGGAGGAAGAGGAGGACCACGATAGTTACAGTTTCTTTCTCCTGTTCTATTAACAGATTTCCTGTTTTCTGTGAGGGGGCTCCCCGTTCCTTGTGGGACTTGTGATACTGGTGAATCACAAAAGCACAGGGTTCCTTGTACGATTTGGAGCCTCTGGTCCATAATCAAACTCGCTTATCCCCATTTACCTTTAAGGATTCTCCCCCTCCCGCAACATCTATCTGCCCATCTACTCCCCACGACGGATTTATTTTAGTTGCAACATGGCTCAAATCCGGGAC
This sequence comes from Physeter macrocephalus, assembly GCF_002837175.3. Classification (NCBI taxonomy): domain Eukaryota; kingdom Metazoa; phylum Chordata; class Mammalia; order Artiodactyla; family Physeteridae; genus Physeter; species Physeter macrocephalus. Next base: position 51,771,296 of record NC_041226.1, on the reverse strand, counting down.
ACTACATACACCATGTAATACAAACAGAAGCCCCATCCTGTCATGTTCTTTCACGCTTCAGAGAAACACTTACCGAGCCAGGAACTGTTCCGGGAGCCTAGGATCTTCGAACAAACCAAACTAAGACTCATGTTTTCATGGTGCTTATTATATCCGCGTGGGGACATTACATAACAGACATACAATATGTAATATGCTAGGAGGTGATAACGTGCTGTGATAAAGGAAAAAGAGGTCAAGGGGGCTCCGGAGTGTTATTGTCACTGTTTTGTCCTGGTTTTGTTTATTTTTTGGTTTTGGTAGTACATTGTTGAATTTGATTACCTAATATTTCGTTTTGAATTTTTGCACCTATTTTCATAAGAGAAATGGGGCTTCGGTTTTCCTTTCTTTTCCATATTTGGTTTGGGAGCGATGATTATACTAGCTTCATAAAATGACCTGGGCAGCTTTTCTTCTTCAACCTTTTTCTCAAACAACTTGTAGAAGAAAGGATTAACTCTTACTTGGGAGTCTGGTAGGGCTCACATATAATTCCCTCCGGGTCTAAGCTTATTTGGGAGGAAAGGGCTTTGCCAATTACATCAATGTTTATTGATCTATTCAAATTCTCTACTTCTTCCTGCCAATTTTGGCATTTTATATTTTTCTAGGACTTTACTTGTTTTATCTAGGCTTTCAATTTTATTAGCTAATAATAATTTACAACATACTTTTATTGTTTTAAATACCTATGCTGGCTATATTTGTTCCCCCTTCAAAAAATTTTGTATTTTGTTAATTTGCAACTTTTTTTCCTAATCAATCTGACTAGAGTTGTATCTACTTTATTCACTTTATTTGAACCAGCTTTTGTTTTTGATAATCTTCTCTATTTTTTTTTCCTATTTTGTTGATTCCTGTCCTTGTCTTTATTATTTCTCTTCCAGTTATCTACTACTGCATGACAAACCACTTAACGCCTTACTGGACTGAAACGGGTATTTATTATTATCTCTTGGAGTTCACTGAGCATTGCACTGTGATGCTTTGTTTTCTTCTGACATGGTGACTGGTTCTTCTGGCACACTGTCTGAAGAGTAAGCATCCCAAGAGACCCAAATAAAAGCTGTAAGGTTTCTTAAGACCTAGCCTCAAGTTTTAAAATGTCACTTCTGCCTCATGCTACTGGTGAAACAAATCACCAGGGCAAGCCCATGTTCAAGGGCAAGGGAATTGGACTTCATCTCTCCTTTTTTTTTTTTTTTTTGGCCGTGCCATGTGGCTTGCAGGATCTTAGTTCCCCAACCAGGGATCGAGCCCCCACCCTCTGCAGTGTAAGCACAGAGTCCTAACCACCGGACCGCCAGGGAATTCCCTGGACTTCATCTCTTAATGTGAGAAGCAGCGTTTGACCATACACAAGGTAAGAATAGGTGGTAGCCATCTTGTAAACAACATTATACTATCCTTGATGCTTTGGATTTTTTCTGTTGCTTTTTCTTTTGATTTATTGAGTTAAATATTTGGCTTTTGTTGAATTGTACTTGTTTCTGAGTAACTATATTTAAAATTATGAATTTCACTCTAAGAGTTAGCATAGATGTTTTTCACAAATACTGATATATATGGTATTTTCATTATCATACAAGAGAAATTTTCTTAATCTCTGCACTGGCAATTCCGGCAACCGTGTCCAACAGGGTTGGTAACAAAATATTCTTCGCTGTTGGACCACACTACTCCACCACACCCTCTCCCTTCCCTCCAGACTGATATTGACTAACACAACGGGTAAACTTAAATAGGTATTGAATGATTTTAAAAGAAGCACAAGTTGCTTTTTTCAAAAATGTAAAATAAAATCTTTCAATAACAAGAAAAGGAAAAAAAAGGAAGCGTTAGATAGGCAAGGTGTGCCAAGATCCCATGCTTGCCTTCTTTAGGGAGAGGACAGACTGTAATGAGGAAAAGGGGACTATAATTAGAGTGTGAAAATTTTAATGTGATGTAACATATACTAGTTATGTTTGCTGATTTGGTTTAATGTGTTTTGCTGACCATTTATTCTGTTAACCTAGCTTTCAATAAATGGGCTTGTATTTGACTTGTTTTTTCTTCCTCTTATAATTATCACGGCCTGTCTTCCTATTGTCCTTCGGCATCCAGTCACAGAGGAATCTAAAAAATGTTGCAGTGCAGGTACACATTATGTTGCTAGAGACTTTGTTCCTTGTGACCTGATGATCAGAGAGCCAGGCCCTAACGAAGAACAGTGGAATCTTCCCGCGTTGAATCTTGCTGTCATTTTACACATGGCTTCCTAGCTCAGTTTTGTGGAGGGCTGCCTGGGCTTCACTGCCTTCCAGTCTCTTACACATGGGTCAGATCCTTGAAAAGACATCTATGTTTGGATGAAAAATTACTTTCTTTTTATTTTTGAGGGAGGGAAGGTGCATGATTCAAGTTATGATCTTGCACCTATAAGGACAGTTCTAACTTTAAGAAAACCCAGTATCTCCAAAATCCAAACTTTTAAAACAAGCTAACCAGGTAGCAGTTACAAAGATACCTCTACTTACAAAAGGCTTCACCACAGTTTTCTTTTAAATAGCCACCTACTCCCTTACACTTTCCTCATTGTGTTTCAGAGAGCAACTTACAAATTTCAGGAGTCTACTTCATAAAGGCGATTTTTAAAAAATCACCTGTCATCCCAGCGTTAATACTGTCACCATTCTGCTTTAATTCCCCGCAGTTTTAAAAGACACCTTATGCATACATGATGCATATTATTATGCTATACCTGTCATGGTCTATATGGTGTGTATTATTACAAGCTGTATTTTACCCCCTCGGGTTACGCGCCGCAGGTGTGGCCAACGGAGTTCCCGCCTCGCGCGCGGAGGTGTGTCCGCTGCAGCAGCTACTGTTTATCCTTCGGCCCGAACCAGCTGCTGGGTTACAGCCGGCTCCAGAGACTCGCCCTTCTTTCTTCTCGCTGCTCCACCTCCCTAAACTTCCAGTTTCCCCCGGAGAGAGTCTCTTAGGCATCTAGCTGACGCCAGCACTCCCACCTTCGGTTTCAAGACGAAAAACCCCGAAAAGCCGCAGTCACGTCTCCGGGAGGAAAGCAGCAGAGCCTCCAGCAAGAACCAGGCTACTGAGGCCCCCGGCCGCGGTGGGCGGCGCGCGCTCCCGCGTGGGCGCAGCCTCCTCCCGCCCCCGCCTCGCCCTCCGCGGCCGCGCCGCGGCGGAGACGCACCCGCCCCCCTCAGCGGAGACGCGCCGGGGGAAGCGCGCGGCCGTGAGTGCGGGCGCCATTTTGGACTCGGTGTCTGGCCCGCGGCTCAGGGATCCTACACGGTGGCTGCGGCTCGCTGAAGGCGTCTCTCGCGCGGCGACGAGAGAACCTAGGAGAAGGACGCGGACGGCGCGGGACTGAGAAGGGCGGCTTCTCCCTGGGCAGCCAGAGCCGCAAAGGCGGAGCCGCGTTGGCGCCCGCCCCGGGACCTGCGCCTCGGATGCGGGTGGAGCGCGGGGCGCCGGGGCGGCGGGAGTGCAAGGCGCGGGGCCTCATGTGAGAGCCGCGAGCCAAGCCGCCTCCGGAGCCCGGGGTGGAGTGTGGGGGAAGCCGCCCCCGGCAGCAGGTAACGGCAGAGGGCCCGAGCCCCGGGCCGTAGGCGGGGTCCGGGAGGGTCGGCGACGTGGGCGGGCGGCGGGGCGGGCCGTGGGGCGCGGGGCCCCGGGTGCGCGCGCGCCGCTCCTCGGGAGCGCGGGGCTGGGCGCGGCGTCCGGGCCGCGGACCCTGCTCCGGGGCATTTCCCCTCCGAACCTGCTTCAAAACATGTCAGCAAGGCCTGGTGCGTGCGCGGCGGCGGCCTGCAGCCTCCCCGCGACACCGCCGAGCCTGTCGCCCGGCTTTGTTAACCCTCGGCGGGGGCTGGTGACCGACACCGTTGAGCTTGCGCTCTGTCCGGCTCTTCCCGGTGTCAGCTAAGGCCGTGCTTGTAGCTTGAGAAATGAGGGCCACTAAGATGTCAGAACAGACTGCCCGGGGTAGGGCGCAGCAGAAATGTCAGGCAAAGCCAATCCGTGGAGGTGGCGCGGGAGGAGAGGGCGCCCGGGCCGCGCGTAGCCACGTGGAAAAGTTGGTCAACTTGTGATGAGCAGCTTCGCGCCTGCTTTGAGCAAGAGCACCCCTTTCAGGTGGGGTTGCGGACAGGGATCAGGGAAACAGCCTGTTAAATGATTGGCCTGTATCTCCAAGCTAAGAGATGAGCTGTTTTGTTGCTGATCATGTCCAGTCGAACGGCCCAGATCTTTTAATTAGAGTCATCTTCCTTCTACTCCTGAAATCTTTATAAAAACGCCATCAACTTATAGTATCTACAAATGATCGCTCCTCCACACACTCTGATACCATCTAGTCCTGAGTTAAGCTCTTTGCGCTGTTTTAGTCTTGTGTTCCAGCCAAAGAATGCATATTAATTGTGATATTAGTCAAAGAAGAACATAAATGGAAAGGAAATGTGTTGCCCAAAACAGGCTTTTTTTCTTCTTTTTTTTTTTTTTTTCTTTTCCTGGGGTACGCGGGCCTCTCACTGCTGTGGCCTCTCCCGTTGCGGAGCACAGGCTCCGGACGCGCAGGCTCAGCGGCCATGGCTCACGGGCCCAGCCGCTCCGCGGCATGTGGGATCTTCCCGGACCGGGGCACGAACCCGCGTCCGCTGCATCGGCAGGCGGACTCCCAACCACTGCGCCACCAGGGAAGCCCCAAAACAGGCTTTTTAGAGCTAACTACAAATGGGCTTTTAAAATTACTACCGGTGCAGTGTACTAAAAATACAACGAGGGGCACACGGCTGAGTGTTCTCTTGTGCTGCTCTTCATCTGATGAGCAAGGGCGCTGACTGCTCCTTTCAGAGTGTATGGAAGTGTGAAGAGTAAATTGCCTAAGTCCCTGTGCGGCTCTACGAGGCTGGAGACTTTCCTCATTAGTTTGCCTTTTGGTGCTTCCTAGCAGTGTAAGTCCCTCACCAGATGCTTTTAGTGGCCTAAGTTGCATCGATTATTTGGGGCCTGGAAAAGTTACAGTTTGAACTGAACTGCCGGAGGCATGAAGAGGCCTAGTTCGGGTGCTCTGCAAAATCTAAGAGATGTTGATCATCCAGCTTCTCCTCTGCACTCCTGTTCAAGTGAGAGGTATTTTCACTTTGACTAAAAGTAGGAGATAAGTAATCCATTGAAGTAAACTCTTTGCAGACTGGTGGATGCTCAAAATTGTTTAACTTTCTGTATAGCAGAGCTTCATGTGTAAATAGATTTAATAAAATACTTTTGAAAGCAATGTAAATTTTTGCATGAATAAATGAGATCATCCTGGAAAAAAATTAGACATTAAAATTTTTTCTTAGGTGCCCACTATGAGCTCACATTTTTATGCATAAATGAGGATAATACAGAGACATTTATATTGGCATTTGGTCTTACATTTTTTCTATTGCTTAATATACTGTAATTGACATATTACAGTCATATATGACAATTTACAGACTAGTTCAGCTAGTCATAGACTAGTATGTGCTTAAAATGTACTTTGGTGATCATATGGTGTTAGATATCTAGACCAAGAGATACTTTTCCTCAATGTTGCCTACTTCTTTTTAATATGTCAACGTTTTTCTCCCCTCAACTTGGAAAGGTATTGAAATATACTTTATTTAAAACAAGGCTGCAACAGACAAAAGAAGGTATTTCTTAGGATCAGCAAAGATAATTGTGTAAAAAAGGCTGTCATTTTATTTTTGTTTATATGTCCATATACTTTAAAGTAAAATGAATCATTCTGTCTTTAAGTTGAATAGTTCTGGTTTTAGAAGACTTCTCCAGAAATAGATCAGCATTCTATAATAAGGAGTAGAAATTATAAAGATAACTTCATTATTTTTTGAATCTCTGTATCTCAAAATTCTGAGTAGTTTTAGGTAGTCAGAAGAGAAATTATAAGCCCTGAGTAGCAAACTCTTTATTCTTTGACCCAGATTTTATATGCTAAAATTAAAGTAAGCCTTCAGGATAAGTTAAAGCAGAAAAATGGGTCATAATGACAGTGTTATCTCAACCTCTAGTGAGAATTATTCCTAGGAGAGACTTTTTTTTAATATTAAAGATGACATTGTAGATTATACTGCCTTTTCTCTAAACACATTTTAAAAATGTATTCTTAGATTCAGATGTAAGTTTTAGTCTTCTATAAAACTACCCTCTTGCTATCACCTCTGTCATTCTGTTTTCTCCCTTCCTCTCCCCCTGCACAATATTATATACATCATTTAATTTACTTAACTTAGAGTTGGAAGTAGGAGTAATGAGGAATAGGCGGTTTACTGCACATGTACTAAGACCTCCTGGGCTGATTTTAATGGCATGAAAGCCAGGGTCCTCTGCCATTTTCCTCCAGCCCCTAATCCTCCTTCACAATTTTAGCTAGCTACTAGACAGAGAGTCTGCAGAGACATATTTGGTTAAGAGCCATGCTTGTGTACATTTGTCCCACACGGGAGTCAGAATTCTTACATTCTGATGTGCCAGAAGAAGGGAGCTAGAGCTACAAGCCATCCTTTGTGAAAAAGTTGTGACTCTAAATCCAAACCATACCTTGCCAGAACTGCTCTCTAGAGACAAAAGTATTGCAGGCTCTAAACTAAATAGGGATACCAGTGAGTGGTCTGCAGTTACCCCCATTTAGTTAGAGCCTGCAATATTTATTTTTCCAAATAAATCAAAATGAGACCTTTTATCTGATTACAGTTTAATTCATTGACATTAAAAGAAACGTGTAAAATATAGGGAAGCATACTGGCAAAAAAAATCACCTGTAACCCCACCACTATTATTGTCCCACTATTATTATATAATCCTACTATTATAGTTACTATGTTAATGTGGTAATCTACTTTCAGTGTATGTTTCTTATACATAAGCTTGCGTTCTCATTCTCTCTCATACACACTTCATTTTAAAACAAATCTAGGATCATTCTTTGCCTTCTGGTTGGTAACCTCTGTTGCTTCTTGTGTTGCACTTTAATGTCCTTAATACTAGACTGCTTTCCTATACCTGAGTTCAGCAATCATCGATATCTCCTTTTAAAAGCCCTAATAACTGTTTAATTCCTAACAAGAACCCTGTGTATTTCTGTTATTCCCATTTCACAAACTGAAGCACAGGCAAGTCAAGTAATTTGTTCAAGGCCACATAACCAGTGAGAGGCAGAACCAGGAATTAAACCAGGGAGCTTGATTCCGGAACCCATTCTCTTTAACCGTACTACTATTTTACACAAGAACAACAAAACTACTTTCAAAAAATCAAATGGAATGAAGGTCGTACAAACAGATAGAATAAACACTTAACTCTCATTCAGAAATACAACTTGGATAAAACATTGCAACAGCAAGTGATGTGTTGGAAGAAGCAGCCACATTCCAGGACAAATATGCACAGTGGGGATGAGTTTGCTCATTTTAAGCAGAGATTGGGTCTGGCAGTAACACATATCGCAGGCTGCCCAGTGTCTAGAGCTCTGTTGATTACTTAATTCAGGTCTTCTCTGGAGGTTCCTGGGACTCTGCCATGAATTCAGGAATTCAAATATAGTAGGTATCCTTAGATGACTTTTAAGAAATCTTGAGAAAGTGTCACTGTAGGTTCTCTTTTATATTCCTTCTAGTTGACTGCAACTTTTGAAATATAAATTCTTGGTTTAGCTTCAAAATTATGATCAACTCCCCCCCCCCCAGGTAGTACAGTACAAATGTTTAAAAGCACCTACCAAAGACATAAGTTTGTAAAATGACAGTTGGTCTCTGCTGGCGTTTTTCATTATATTTTGTTTTGACATTCTTCTCCTTGAATTACTGATCCAGTTCTTCCTGCATGTTTCTCTTGGTATTTGTAAGCACATGTATACACATCTCAGTGACAGAAGAATGAATTTTGGATTTATTTCTGTTGAAAAGTTAAGTATAAAAAAAATGATGCATTTTTTCTGAATAGGATGAAACGAGGAGGAGGAAGAGACAGTGACCATAATTCATCAGAAGAAGGTACTGCAGAGAAATCCAAGAAACTGAGGACTACAAATGAGCATTCTCAGACTTGTGATTGGGGTAATCTCCTTCAGGACATTATTCTCCAAGTGTTTAAGTATTTGCCTCTTCTTGACCGGGCTCATGCTTCACAAGTTTGCCGCAACTGGAACCAGGTATTTCACATGCCTGACTTGTGGAGATGTTTTGAATTTGAACTGAATCAGCCAGCTACATCTTATTTGAAAGCAACACATCCAGAGCTGATCAAACAGATTATTAAAAGACATTCAAACCATCTACAATATGTCAGCTTCAAGGTAATAACTTTAAATCCTTCTTTTAAAAATAAAGCATATTTAGTGGCTTTTGTTTCCTAAACCAATACATCTTTTCATGTCTTTAAACTATTGCCTTTTTAGGGAAAGTGCTGAAAGATTTAGAGTAATCGTGTACCTTAGAGGCTATCACAAATAACTATATTGAGCTAAATGATTCCATTTTATTATAAATGTTACTAATTTCTTAAAAGAGTGGAAGCAACCATTAAATAAACAATCATATACCAGAGCTGTCACATTGAATTATTGTGAACAAATTTGAACCAAAAGAAATAATACAGTAAAATAAATAAAAGATGTGGAAATTTTCACTAAAACTTAATTGTTATTTTTATTTAATAAGGACTGAGTTTTGCTTATTGATGGCTCTGTGATATGGAGTCTTTAAAGAAAAAAGAGATACAGAAACTCTATGTAAAAGGTTTGGATGAATATATTTTAGAGAGAAATAGAAAAAGGTACATGGAGGAATGCCAGAGAGAACTGTTTGTTTCTTCACTGCCAGCAGGGACATACTGGAAATTAGGCAGTGATGAGATAAATGAAGAGGGGTGGCTTTTTGAGATGTCCAGAATAGTTTAAGGATCATGGTGGTTTGTATGAGTACAGAGGCTTGTAGTGTTTTGTTTTGGGGTTGAATAATGAAATGTGGGTATGTTCACTAAATCCTTAATACACCTGATAATTATTGTTGAAAAGTAACACATGAATACCTGATTTGCCATATGCAGCTGTTGTTAAACAGGTCACGTTAAACCATATATAGCAATGGTTCTTAACCCAGAGATCCTTGCCAAAACTAAAGTCTTGTCTGCTTCCAAGACTGTCATTCCTTTTAAGATGGGGATTACCTGTTTATTCTCCCATATGTGTCACAAGAGGAGAGAGACCTGGTGTTGGGAATGGTTGGGTGTATTATGGCTGTCTTTCCAGAAAAATGCACAAAGGCACTTAGGCTACCAAGTGTAGGATTCCTAGATTTAGCAAATAAAAATAGGGGATGCCTAGTTAAATTTGAATTTCAGATAATCAATGGATAATTTTCAGTGTAAGTATCCCTGGCATTATTTGGGACATACTTAATACTTATTTAATTGGATGTCCTGGATGTTATGTTGCAACTCTAACTGAGGGCAAGGGTTGGGGAATAGTGGGAGGATAGAACAAACAGAAATCCAGGAACTCCTTATGTGTTGTCCCTCTCCGCCTGCCAATGAGGAAACCTGAAGAGCCTTCCCCTCGGTTTCAGTCATCTTTGAGTTGTCTAAAATTGTTCTTATGGTAAATCCTTTGAAAAGATGGGTATAATACATTAGTCTCCTAGGTCTAAAGACCAGTTCCATCAAGTGGATTGGCTGGGTGACAACTTGTGACACAATTCAGCTGTATCCAACATGTGTAACCTTCACAAAACCATTTGTCCTATAAGTTTAAACATTTTTATTAGGGATTGTTTATTTTTCTGAGGAAATTTCTGATTTGTAGAAAGAGCCACATCCCAGGATTCTTCTGAGCTCTCCTGATAATATTTGTGTTTAATTCATCACTGACCGTAGGCCAGAATCTTATAGTCAGAGTTATCAGTGTAGAACAGTGGTTCTCAAATTTTATGTGCATCAGAAATGCCTGGAGTGCTTTTACTAAGACAAAGATTGCTGAGTTCCAGTGCTCTGTTACTGATTCGGATAGTCTGGATTGGGCATGAGAATGTGCATTTCTAACAAGTCCCCAGCTGATGCTGCTGGTCCAGAACCACAGCAGTTCTCAAAAGAACCACTGGTGTAGAGAAACTTAGCCAAAGGGTGGGATTGAAAATAGTTCTGAAACTGTGTAATCTAAATCGGTATATCAGTTTTACAACGAGCTCTTCAGGACATTTTTGGGTTAAGGTAATGTACGTCAATCTGGAAATTAAAGGAATATTACTTTTAACTACTCTAAGATGCTTTTTAGCCCAGGGAACAGCTTCCTTTTTGATAGAAGAGCTCCTTCTTATATCCTTAAGGAGTTTTTTGGCCATATTTCCCTTCCCCCAGGAAATGTCTATGCAAAAGAGTGCATGGGAGTAGCCACTTCTCCTTTGGTTCAGATTTTCATGCTTGACTAGTTGGACGCCCTCATTTTACTTCACATTCATCTTTCAATTAATAACATTAATGGTAAATCCCAGGTTGTGATTCACTGGAACCTTCTGAGTAAATACTCATTCAGTTTGTTTTGAAGCATTTGTACCATAGCCACTGTATTTACATGTATGATCTGATCCACTGCCAAATATATAATTATTTTTCAAAGATTGTAAGTTCATATTTCCATTATGTTATATAGTCCGTTTGGAATAAATCAACTTAAAAGCCAAGTCTTTTTAACATTAAATAGGTATCTTATAATAGTGAAAGTCAGGTCTTGACAACTGCCCTTACAATTTTTCAGGGAGATTCAGAGAAGGTTGACATTGTATGTGACGGTAGATGATTGAAAGGATAAATATTAATTCTTTAAATTATAATGCAATAAACTAATAACTGTATTTCTTACTTTTGTAAAGTTAAAAAATATGCACGGAGAAATGCGACCATATTCATGTGTAAAGGATGTTTTCTTTTCCCAGGTGGACAGCAGCAAAGAATCAGCTGAAGCAGCTTGTGATATATTATCACAGCTTGTGAATTGCTCTTTAAAAACACTTGGACTTATTTCAACTGCTCGGCCAAGCTTTATGGATTTACCAAAGGTATCTGCTGGTTTTGTTTTATTAGCTTTTACTGAGAAATCCAGTGAAACCCTACCCATTTCTTGTACTGATAATGAGAATGTAAGAAAAGTGGTATATAAAATGGAAAACCAGTTACTATGTAGAATGTTAAGTGTTATGATTTTTTTTTAGAGCACTTTTCTTTTTTTTTAAACTTTGTGTTTCTTTATGGGTAATGTTAAAGAGTGAGTGAATTTGCAGAGGATTCTGTAGGAAGCACTGAAAGAGACTAAGTAAAACTGAGAAATAAGCATATTAGAAAAAAAGAGACATACAGATGCTCCCTTTTGGACTTTCAGAGCAGATTGGTGAGATTATAATCAAAGAAAAGTAGACAGTGCCAGTATTAAGAGCAGGTAGAGCTCGCTTAGAAAATCTTCTGATAAGTGTGTAAAGATTTGTTCTTGAGCAGAGTTAGTATAAGTACAGCTTAGATTAATTTACAGACTTTATTTAAAGAAAACTTTTTTTTGGTGAAATTTATATTTATATAAATTTTATATTCATATATATGTTCTAACATGATCCTGCATGTAATTCGAGATAGTTTCTTTCTCTAATAACTATTCTCTTAAAATAGAAAAATAAGAAGTGTGCATTTTTAGAAAGGCAACTGATAAAATCCCTGTGTATGTTAGCTCATGTTCAGTTAGGTTAGTATCCAGCAGTAATCTGTAAGATTTTATCAGAATATGCCACAAACTAAATTATAGACACCCCTTTAAACACCTAATCGTTTAATTTACTAGGATGATTCAGGAAGAAATATTCCTCCTTTTATTGCACTTCACTTTATTGCAGCACTTCACAAATAATGCATTTTTTACAAATTGAAGGTTTGTGGCGTGTCAGGCAAGTCACTTGGCACCATTTTTCCAACAGCATTTGCTCACTTCATGTCTCTGTGTCACATATTGGTAATTCTTGCAATATTTCAGACTTTTTCATTATTGTTTTACTTGTTATGGTGATCTGTGATCAGTGATCTTTGACGTTACTATTGCAAAAAGATGACAACTTGCTGAAGCCTCAGGTGATGATTAGCATATTTTAGCAGTAAAGTATTTTTTAATGTATATACATTGTATTTTAAAATATAATGCTATTGGGCTTCCCTGGTGGCGCAGTGGTTGAGAGCCCGCCTGCCGATGCAGGGGACACGGGTTCGTGCCCCCGTCCGGGAAGATCCCACATGCCGCGGAGCGGCTGGGCCCGCGAGCCATGGCCGCTGAGCCTGCGCGTCCGGAGCCTGTGCTCCGCAACGGGAGAGGCCACAACAGTGAGAGGCCCGCGTACCACACACAAACACAAAAAACAAAAACAAATAAAAGATAATGCTATTGCATACTTAATAGACTACAGTGTAGTGTAAACATTACTTTTATATGAACTGGGAAACTAGAAAACTTGTGTGACTAGCTTTATTGTAACAGTCGCTTTATTGTGGTAGTCTGGAACCAGTTCCTGCACTATCTCCGAGGTACGTCTGTGTTACTAAATTGAATTTATATTATAACCCAGGCTGTTCAATGGAATATCAGTAACAAATGTATCACCAGTTGATTTCAAAGTCTTAATTGATTTTTTAAAAGGTTCATTAAATATGTACATTTGAGATAATTTGTTTTCCTCATGTGTAACATAAGAGAAATCATCAAGAGTCTGTTCATGTCAACATTTTAAGGTTCTAAGTATAGGAGTTCAGTCACTGTGGTTCTCAAACTTAATATGCATAAAAATCATCTGAGGAACTTCTAAATTTTGGGTATCCTTCTTCCAAATTTCCTTTTCCTAAGAGCAGTCCAGGTGGTTCTGATTAAGATGGTTCATGGCCCTCTAAGAAGCACTGAGTTATGTGGTATAGTAGTGCCTTGTTCAAGCTTCATATGGGAAATGAAATATTTTGAATTGATTTTTCTGTGTACATATTGTAGTTAAAAAACAAGTACACATACAGTATGTAAAAGATACCATAGTAAAAGGTATATTGAACATAATTTCCTTCTTTTTTTTATTACTCAGGATGATCATTATGCATATCTAGTACTAGTATTATACTTATATGCAGTCATTTTGGTTTTGGGAACTATGGGTGCATCTGGGACTCTTCCTTCCTTATTAAATGGGCCTAGGATGTTTATGCTGCTTTTCTTTCTTTTCCTATTATGGCTTTCATAGAATATTGAAAGCCTATATTGCTATATCTTGGAACTCCTGGGAGAACTGAAGAGAACCTGAAAGAACTGTATTTGACCAGAGCTAACTCTGAGGGAAATGGGAAAAAGAAGGCAGTGATGGAGTCATGCATATACTAATACAGATATAGTTGAATTTGATATGGAAATATTAGGAGAAAGATGTTAACATTTAAGTTGTTAAACAGATACTTAATCAAAATTTAGTTATTTAATCACAGTAGGAAAAAAGTAATTTAGGGAATGTGACCAAGAAGATAATGTTTCATTGTACTTTCTTGGCTACTAGCCTGCCCTGCCCTCATCCCTCCCTTTCACTGCTGTAGTGAGTCCATTGGTTATGGCTTATTAGCTCTGATCCAGAGTCCCATACTTTGTGCTTTAATTCCTGTTTCCTACAATGGTTTCTTTAGGTCAGATTCTGTGTCCAACAGAATATTATATATATATATAGATAATTGTAGATAATTCAGCATATTTAAAGGAGTTTTTTTTTTTTTTTTTTTTAATATTTATTTATTTGGCTGCTCCAGCCCTTAGCTGCGGCACACAGGATCTTTAGTTGCGGCATGCAAACTCTTAGTTGTGGCATGTGGGATCTAGTTCCCTGACCCGGGATCAAACCTGGGCCCCCTGCATTGGGAGCCCAGAGTCTTAGCCACTGGACCACCAGGGAAGTCCCTAAAGGAGTTTTAAGTTTGGAATTTTATTTAGTTATGATTTTTATTATTTTAGAATCAAATTTTGTATGAGCTTCCATATTCCAAATAAGTCTTTCATAGCTTCTAAGTTGATTGACTGTTGTTTTAAGTTTTGATGATTTTGCTAATAGTTATTAACTATTTTAGTGGTCATTACTATCACCAAAAAAGAATGCAGTTCAGTGTTATAATACACTGGAGTAGGATTTCCAGATAAGGTGATGTGAAGTGTCTGAGAGGTATTCTCATTCTGGGTTCCAGAGTTCCTCTTTTTACTTACCAGTGACTGTTGTGATTCAGAGACACCCATCCTGAGGTTTGAAACCTTTTCCCCCCACGTAAAAAGGTCACCTTTTTACGTGACCTTTTTATGTGGGGGGATGGTGGGAAGTCACCTCTCTTTTTTTACCATATTCCCACAACAGAGTGAGGGGCTGCTACCCCAAAACAGTTGTGAAATATATTAGGGTTCAGTTGAACTATGTGTGTATTATATGAAAACCCCTCAATTCTCATTTGTAAAAATTGAAACAGTGTTTTAATTCTTTTGTTTTTCAGTCTCACTTTATCTCTGCACTGACGGTTGTGTTTGTAAACTCCAAATCCTTGTCCTCCCTTAAGATAGATGACACCCCAGTAGATGATCCATCCCTCAAAGTACTAGTGGCCAACAACAGTGATACACTCAAGTTGCTAAAAATGAGCAGCTGTCCTCACGTCTCTCCAGCAGGTATGTGTGGCTTTTGCCAGGTAATATTTTAGTAAAATGTATTGATGTGTTTATCAAATTAAGGGGAATTATGATCATTAACCTTGAGGGTGAGTTCATATGATTATTTCCTCTCTATTGCATAAAACTATTTTTATTGTTATAATACAATAGCATAAATTCTGTAGCATTCCTAGTGTAGACACTTACTTTCAACTTATTTTCTAATCTTTTTATTTGGCAATTTGTGTCCAACCTGTGCTAGAAAATGGATAAATTTAAAAAATGAAAGGACACTGCGAGGTCAGCCTGAGATGGCCCTTTAGGTAAAGTAGAATTTTCTCTAATCGTGGTTGAGCTAACAGGGTAGGTTTTGAGTCAGAGAAATCTCACAGTTGCTTTTTGTCTCACTATGTGGAGGGAGAGGAGTTGTGCTGAAGTTATCGCCTTATATTTTGCAAAATAGTCCTTTTCCTAAGTTGAGTTTTAGAGCTGAGTGCATCAAATGGAGGAGTAGCATTATTAAAGCTCTTCCCAGCTTTTCTTGTATAGACTAAGCATTACTAGATTATTCACTTTGAGAGCATTTAAATTCTAAATGGTTTGTATTATAAGGCAGTTATAAACCTACACTTTGTGTTAGTCTGATGCTTCATTCCTGACTCACCCTCCAACTGTTGACATCTCTCCCAACCATTTGGCTGTGTTACTTTGGACAACCTGTTTTGATCTCTTTACAGAACACCTCCCACCTTCTTGCCATAACTAAAGCCTGGCCTTCCCCCAAGAAAATGATTCCCTCTTCGATGGAGATTACTTTCTATCCTCCCATGTCTCCCACATGGAGGGTCTGGTGATGGGAATGGTGAGGTCTATTGCAGTGTTTGCCTATCTTTTTCTGCCGCTTCTAGATTATCATTGAAGGTGATAATCTAAATAAAACAGAAGTTAAGAAGATTGGGCATTGGCAGCTCCTTATGTGACCGTGGTCACATTTTACTGTCTACTGTATATAGGTTCCTATGAGAGTACGGTCCATACTTCATAGTGTACAAAGATCTTTGTATCCTGACCCCCACCTCTCTCTTTAATCTTGTTTGCTTTTTACTCATGTGTAGCTTTTATTTGAGCCCTATGTAACAACAGTTCTTTGTATGTGTGTGTGGCCAGTACACTGTACCTTGGAGAATGCCTCTAAAAAAATATTTTTTCACTTCTTCACCTGGCTAACTCCAGTCCAGCCTACAAAATTTAGTTCAGCTGTTCCAGTTTATTCCTCCTCCCGTCTGGTTTAGAAGCCCCACTTGCTGCTTCCATAGCACTCTCAACATAGCTTGTAGCACTAACCACACTGTACGAGAACCTTTGGCTCTCTGGTTTCTCTGTGAAACTAACCTCATTATTCTCTTTATCCTGGTACATCTCATGCTCATTTATTTTTATTAAATATACATATCAAGGCTCATAATATAGTATAAGCTTGTTTGGTCTTATTGAGCTTTAATGGCATTTGGATTAGTTGTTGGGAAGGGAAGAGAAAGAGCACCTGTAATACTTTTTAATTTAAGAGTATAAACACAGGATTTAATTTAAAATTTAACACTTGTGTATTTTTTTTTTCTATCCATATTTTGTATATTTAGATAGTTTCTTTTTCTAAGTTGTAATTAAGGGCAATTTTCTATGCCTTTTTCTTCACTGAACAGTTTTTCAGTTCAATTTTTATCAAAAAATTTTTCCCATTTCATATAGTCCTTATAATTGTCTATTACTGGACCTCTAAGCACCATTTGACACTAGTGACTTGATTTTCCTCCTTCCTCTCTGATTGTTCCTACTGTGTTTCCTTTGCTAGTTTCTCTTTTCATTCCTTAAATT
Source organism: Physeter macrocephalus (assembly GCF_002837175.3). Lineage (NCBI taxonomy): Eukaryota > Metazoa > Chordata > Mammalia > Artiodactyla > Physeteridae > Physeter > Physeter macrocephalus. The sequence continues at coordinate 51,754,645 of NC_041226.1, read as the reverse complement.
TTGGTGTTTCACTGCGTTCTGTACTGGGCCCTTTATTGTTTTATTCTGTAAACTCGGGGCTGTGTCTGTCATCTTCATCAGTGGCTTCAGTTATGTTCTGTATGTTAACACCTCCTACTTTTAGTGTTTCTGGAACTCCAGAGCTATGTGTTGAGCTGCTGACGGCCTAGTGCCTCTAGAATGTCTCACTGGTATGTCAGATTAATGAACTTCCTTTTCCCCCTATTGAAATCTCTTGCTTCTCCCTTTTTACTGTCTCAGTGAATGGTACTGCTCGTTTGGTTGTCAGGGACCGAACAGATACCCTTGATTTCTTCTACCCTTACTTTCTACATCCCTTTAGTCACTGAGGTCTAGTGATTCCATCACTGATACATGCTTTGAATCTCTATGCTATTTACTGAATGTTTGTGTTGTTCTCCTCCACCCCTCACCCACTGCCCCAGTTCATATGTTGAAGCCCTACTCCCCAGTGTTTGAAAGTGGGTTGGGAGGTATTTAGGTCATAAGGGAGAAATCCTCATAAATGGGATTAGTGCCCTTCTAAGAAGGGATAGGAAAGATGATCTGATCTCTCTTTCTGCCATGTGAAGACACAGCAAGAAGCCCGAAAGAGTTCTGGCCCTCACCAGAACCCAACCTTGCTGGCATCCGATCTTGGACTTCCGGCCTCCAGAACTGTGAGAAATAAATGTTTATTGTTTAAGCCACCCAGTCTGTGGTATTCTGTTAAGCAGCTGAAACTAATACACTCTACCTTTCTTCATGTCCACTCTAATCTAGCCCTGTAATCTTTGTGAGTACCCTCTTAACTGATTTCCTAACTTGCAGCCTGCTCTTCTCTAATTTGATTTCCATGGTGGAGCCAGAGTAATCTTTCTAACATATAAATCTGATTTTTTTCCCTCCAGTTTCCTTCAAAACTTCTCACTATACTTTAGGTAAGATCCAAACTCCTTACTGAGGCTGATAAGGTCCCATATGATCTGGTCCTTGCCTGTCTATTGGATTTCGGCCTTTAAGATACTCTCTTACTTACATACTGTATGTTGAGCTCCCTTCATTTATTACAGTGCTTGTGTTTTCCTCCATGTCTGAGTATTCACACAGAAATGCTATTCTCTTTCCTTCTCTACTCGCCTTTTGCCTTAGCTTGATCCTTCTGAATTCTGTAGGTCTGTGTTAGTTCTGGAAATTCTTCCCTGATTTCCCTGCTGTGACTCCCAGAGCATTCTTGTTTAATTATCTGCTGGCTTCTGTTAGGATAAGGATGTCTTGTTTCTGTTGACTCTTTACCGTCCTAGCACCAGTTGTTAACATATAAGACACTCATTAATTATCAGCTGAACTAATGAACATTTAGCTACTTAGTTTTCTGTCTTGTTGATAGGCCAACATTTGCCTCATAGTTCTTTTACAGTTGAACACTTAACTTGTTTCTGCTATTTGCTGTGACTTAAAAAAATGAACTCTTTTAGTATATAGTTTGCTTCTGTTAATTTCTTCTTTTGGACAAATTATTAAGAAGTGGAAGAGCTAGGTCAAAGGGTTTAGATTTTTTTAATGCTTCTTGCTGTGTTTTTTTCCAACATGAGTTGTATGAGTTTATACACCACCACCAATGGATTTCTGTACCAGTTTTGTAACAGCTTTTTTGAGATATAATTCATATATCATACAGTTTACAATGTATTGACTTTTATTGTATTGACAGAGTAGTGCATCCATCACTACAGTGAATTTTAGAACACTTTTACTATCCCCAAAAGGTCCCATGTACCTCTTAGCTGTCACCCCCCAAAACCCTCATTCCATCCAGCCCTACACAATCACTAATCTACTTTCTGTCTCTGTAGATGTACCTATTTTGGACATTTCAGGTAAATGGAACCATATGTGGTCCTTTGTGACTGGCTTCTTTCACTTAGTGTGATGTTTTGAAGGTTCATCCATGTTGTAGCATGTATCGGTATTTCTTTTCCTCTTATTGCCAAATAATATTCCATTTATGGATAAGACCACATTTTTCTGTTGATCAGTTGATGGATATTTGGGTTGTTTCTACCTTTTGACTATTATGAATAATGCTATGAAAATGTATATGCAAGTTTTTGTGTGGACACTTTAATTTCTCTTGGGTGTATAACAAGGATTAGAATTGCTGAATCATACAGTAACTCTGTTTAACCATTTGAGGAACTGCTAGACTGTTTTCCCAAGCAGCTGCATCATTTTACATTTCCACTAGCAGTGTTCGAGGGCTCCAACTTTTTCACATCCTCATCAACACTTATTTGTCTTTTTGATTATAGCCATCCTAGTGAATGTAAACTGGTATCTTGTTGTGGTTTTGATTTGTATTTTCTTGATAACTCAAATGTCTTTTCATATGCTTATTGATCACTTGTATATCTTCCTTGGAGAGATGTCTGTTCAGATCCTTTGCCTATGTTTTAATTAGGTTACTTGTCTTTGTATTATTGAGTTGTAATAGTTTACCAGTTTTATCTTTGTCACTATTTTGTGTTAAGTATTTAAGCACTTGTAACTGTGTGTTTTCTATTGCTGCATAACCAACAGCTACAAATTTAGCAGCTTTAACCATCACCCATTTATTAGCATCCCAGTTCTTAAGGTCAGAGCTAGAGGCATGGCTCAGCAGGCTTCTCTGTTTAGCTAGAGAAGCTGTGAATCTGCCTTCCTCTTCTGCAACCAGCCAGAGAAAACTGCTTATAGGGCTCACGTGATTAGATTAGGATCTCCTGGCTAATCTTACTTTAAAGCTAACTGTGCTGTCTATAGCATAACAAAAATCATGGGAGTGATCATCTTATCACATTCACAGGTTCTGGAGGTTAAGGCATGGAACCTTGAGGACAACTTTTAGAATTATGCCTGCCACAACTGTTTTAGTAGTTATTAAATGATACCTCAAAGTTTCTTTTATTTGCGTCTTTGGTTACCATTTCCCATGTGTTTATTTTTGTTTTATATCAGGCTTTATGAGATTGCGAAGAACAGAGATGTGTCCAGGTTACCTTGGGTGATCAGGGTTTATTTCAAAGTATATCCATACCTTGTGGAGAACAGAAATTTTGCAGTGGCTGAATAGTGAAGCACAGATGTCTTTTACTCCCTCTTCTGGTGACTCTCTTACACTGGTGATTCAGTTTATCACATCATTGATTCTGTTGCCTATATTCTCCTCCCACAGCTGTATAAAGCTTTGGCTTATTGGTGACCTCCGCCTTGTTACTTAGGCAGTAGGTGAACACATGCACTTAAGAGTCACTCAGTCTGTGTTTGAATTCCAGCTTTGCTATCTTTAGCTAGCTGACTCAACTTCAAACTAAAAAAGACACTTACTTTTCTAGATTTTTTTGGAGTATTTGTGGGGTAGCATATCTAGAACCTAACATATCATACTTGTACAATAAATAGTAGATAACATGTTGTCTGTTTTGTTGTTCCTATCCTTGTTTCTAAACACAGAAAAGAAATGGTTTGAGTGGGTCATTTATCAAGTAGTATCAGGGTGTGTCTCTTTGGGGCAGAGTTCTTACACTAGACCACTTTGGAGATCAGATACTGACTTTTGGTAAAACCTGCTCCTGCGCTAGGGGTTTTGGGCAGTTTTGAAGCATAGTGCCCGAAGTATAAGGAACCATATAAGGAATTGCTTTCTGAGAATGTTAGAGCTTTAAAAGTCATAATGTGTATTTCCATTAATGTGAATTGAGCAGAGTTATCTTTTGATTCATCTATCTAGTTGATATCTCGGTATATTTTTCTTAGAAATTTGACAAGCTTGTTACATTATTATTAGCAGTTAAACTCTTTGCTCATTTGATGGAAGTCTTTTTTTTTTTTAATTTTTCAAATGTCTTATTTAGTTACATAAATCACATTTTATCTGGTTTTACCTTATTTTTTCCATTAAGATTAGATTTTGAATTTCAAAACAATGTCTTTTAGCCCCTGTCACAATGATCATGTGATTTTTCTTGCTTAACCTATAAACTTAGTGTTAGTCATCAGTTTTTTAAAAAATATGACACTGTGCATTACTGGGTTAAGTCTTAATTAGTCATGGTATATTTTTAAATGATAGTGAATAATTTATGATTTTTCTGAGTTGGTAAGTGAGCTTCATTTCTTTTAAGGTATCAGATTTAGAATTGGTCTCATTTTCTTACGGACAGAATTGGTAATAGATTTTTAAATGTGTGTGACTTCCTGCTGGTTCAGTCAGTACAACTAGATTTTAAATTGTATAGCTCTGTGGTAAGTGAAACGTGGTAAAATTTTATTGTAGGCCATGTACTTGATCAAATTCTTGGAGATGGTGGACTTGTAGAAAACTGTATAAATAGTTGGGTCTTCTTTCTTCCAAGGCGTCCTTTGTGTGGCGGATCGGTGTCATGGCTTACGTGAACTGGCCCTGAATTACCACTTGCTAAGCGATGAGTTGCTGCTTGCTCTATCTTCTGAAAAACACGTTCGATTAGAACATTTGCGCATTGACGTGGTCAGTGAGAATCCTGGACAGACACACTTCCATGCTATTCAGAAGAGCAGCTGGGATGCTTTCATCAGACATTCACCCAAAGTGAACTTAGTCATGTATTTTTTTTTATATGAAGAGGAATTTGATCCGTTCTTTCGGTATGAAATACCTGCCACCCATCTTTACTTTGGGAGATCAGTAAGCAAAGATGTGCTTGGCCGTGTGGGAATGACATGTCCTAGACTAGTTGAGCTAGTAGTGTGTGCTAATGGATTACGGCCACTTGATGAAGAGTTAATTCGCATTGCAGAACGTTGCAAAAATCTGTCGGCTATTGGACTAGGGGAATGCGAAGTCTCATGCAGTGCCTTTGTTGAGTTTGTGAAGATGTGTGGTGGCCGCCTGTCTCAATTATCCATTATGGAAGAAGTGTTAATTCCTGACCAAAAGTATAGTTTGGAGCAGATTCACTGGGAAGTGTCTAAGCATCTTGGTAGAGTGTGGTTTCCAGACATGATGCCCACTTGGTAAAGACCAGATGACATAGGGCATGATGAATAATAGCACCTTAATTTTAAGCATATTGTATTATAATAAAAGTTTATCTCCTGTAGGTCTGATATAATTCTACTCTTTTGTGGCACAGAAATTTGATATCTTCATTGAGTATATAAAGATTGTTTTTTGGAAGACTCATGGACCAGTTTTGGTCAGAAAACTTCATCTATTTCTTTAGCCTAATAGCAGTTAAATCTCAAAAAATTAAAAAAGTGATTCAGATCTGAAAGTAATAACCAGTAATAAAGATTAAACATTTTACAATCTGAAGGAAACGAAACATATATATTGTAATATCTAATAAGTGAGTACTAATAGGTTTTCCAAAACGTTATGTTCTCTATGCATTTTTTTAAAATGTAAACTTGACATTTTAGGGTCTTCAGTTATACATACACCTGTTATAAGGTGTTTAATATAGCTCAGGAAAGTGAGCATTTTGTGAGAAAAATGTAGGATATATTGTATCTAATGAAAAAGTTTGGTTGAATGTTCTAAAATGTTACAAAGCTGTTTAAAGAAGTATATACAATTGGAACGCTTAAAAAAACTGATAAATGTCTCACACTGGTTATTGTAGAAAGATAATAAGTAGACCCAAGATCAAATTAAAAGAAAATGAGTGGAAAAAAAGGGAGGCAGTGTTTAGCTTTGTATAAACTTTTAGGATTGCTCTATAATCTGCTAAACTATATAAATTGTTTTCTGTGATACATTACTATGTATGTGGCCCTTGGGGCATCATATGTAAAGTAAGGAATGCTTTTACTAGTTCTTGGGTTTATCTTTGTTTAAACTAGTTTTGAAGTATTACACAATAATTGAAATGAGAAGTTTATCTATTTTAAAAAGCCAAATTGAAATAATTAAAGGTAGAACTTTAAAATGTTTATAAATTGTTTCCATGAAAGAATATTAGTCTCCAGTGAATTTTAGTGATGGCTTATTTCTACATTTTGGAATTATATAGTTATGTAAGTAGAATTTTCAAAAATCATAAAAGCACCAATGTACAGTTCAGCATAAACAGTAAATTTAAAAGAGCATATATATAAGTTCATAATCATATTTTTGAGTAAATATTGCTCAGTGGACTGGAAAATTTTAATAGAAAAATGTCTGCAGTTTTGTGATAGTTAATTTGGTTAAACTGATATATTATTTAAGTTAGGCAGCATTTTTATTACTTTCATATGAATAAAGGTAATCCATACATTGTAGAAACTGTAAAAATATTAAGTTTGGGGCTATATTTAGTTTTTTTTAGCTATTATATAAACTTGATTCTGAGCACTAGTGCTAGTAGATATTACCCTCCTAAGGGAAATTAGAAGTGATGTACCCCCAGTGGGATATATTAGTGCCTGAAACTTAGAAAGCATCTTGGTAGATATGGAAGCTAACAGTCTTACGGATCTAATCTATTTTTAAAATAGATTACCTTCCTAAGAATCAAGTAAAAAGGTGATTTTTCTGCATAATTTATGCTTTCAGCAGTGATGGTATTCTGAGCACATATAAATGAGAAGAAAAAAGGCTGGTCCAGACATGGAAATCAAAAGCAATTCTTGTAATATTCCTCCCTCTTACTAAACAGTGAAAAACTTTGTACAAGAAATACCTGGTGTTAGTGGATGAAGCTTTTTTCTTTGAACAACTTTGGAAAATGGATTTGACAGTATGTAATCAGTTCTACTAACCAAAGCTTTATTTGGAAATTTACTTTCTGTACAAATTTAATTATATAATGCTTGAAAAACTTCAAGTCACTTCTTAAGCAAAATGCATAGCACTTGTTTATACTGTAAAGTATATGTTAAATGCTTTTATCAATTTTAGAATAAAGATAGTTACTAATGCTGTTGTATTATTTTTTTAAAACTACCCTAACAAATGTACTTACTTGATTTTAAAACAAGTTAAACTTACAGGTTTTAGTTTCAAATCCATATCTGATGGATATAATGTTGAATATTAAATATGGTAGAGTGGCTTTTTTTAAGATACAAGATTAGGCATTTAGAATAAGAATTTTAAAAACAGATTGTTTAGATAGAATTCTTAGTCAGGATCCTTGAAACCAGCTAGCATTTTTAGAGAGAAACACCTTTATATAAATCCATACAATAGTTTTTAAACTATTGAAATTATTTTCATCTACAGCTTCCATAATATAACTTCAGTTTACCTTGGTAATCTTAATCTGGGCTATTTTATTAACAATATTATCAGTAAAAAGGCATGACTAAAGATTAAGTCAATTTACTGCAATCAAAGGAGAATTTTTTATATTTATGGAAAAGCTTAGAAGGGAAGGGTTGGTATGAAGAAGGCTCAGGCCTGAACTAGGTACGTCCTTTAATAAGCTGTAAAGTAAGCTCTACCCCATACACAGCTGGGCACAATCTTTGCACAGATTACAGCTCAGTTTATCTGTGGGGCTGGTTTTTAAATGTTACCAAGCAGCCAGAAAAATTTTACCTACTTGCTGATACCCAACTTTCCTTTAAGAAAAAGGACATATCATATGATATATAAAAAAGAACACAAAGCCTTTTACTCCAAAGTGAATTAAGAGCTTATCCTTAGAATAATCAGTCCAGTAAAAGAATATATGATTAACGTGCTATCTTGTTTTAAACAGGGGAGAGAAAATGTAGAAGGTTTAAGGAGCAGGATGCTATTTGGACAATAAAGGGTAAATATGAGGAAGATGCTGGAAACAAACTTTGGCCAACTCATTTGCTGTGAGGGGAAAAGCGTGTGTGGGGTTTGGGAACGTTGCTGTTTCTGTAACATACCAACAATTTCTTTAAAAAAAAAAAAAGTCGTCTTCTTAAAGGAAATACAGTCCTAGAGAATTCGTTAAGTGCCACCAGAGCAGATTATAAAACCGGATGAGACTTCCTAAGATTTTTTATTTTTATTTATTTATTTTTCTGATTTCTAATAAGGAGCCAGTATTGATTGAGGGTTCCAAATATTTAGTTTAAGAGTTATTTTCACCTTTTGCCTATTTTCCTGTACCTACAAATGATGACACACTGTGGGTATACTTACCTAATATGGAGCTAGAATTAATAACTTACGAATAAGATTATTCTAAAACCCTAATATAGACTTCAACTAATGGTTTCTCGTAGAGGAAATTTTATACAACTTAACGAGAAAAACAGAAATCACATTTAAGTTAGTTACATAGAAGTTCAAAGGACAGCAAAATTTAATTGGCAAATTCCTGCCTGGCTTGTGTTTTGGTTTTCCAACTACCATTATAAAAGCTTTTTCCTGAATCATCTCTGCTTCAAAGCCCTACTTCAACTTGTAAGTATAGTTGATAGGTTTGATAAATTCTTAAGAAGTACTTACTTATATGAATGCTACACGCTCTGTTACAGTATCATGAGTCTGTATGTCAAATTCTCAGTAGAATTTCTTCACTTATCAGTAGTCTCAGGAACAGTGGAAAATCATGAATGCTTTTTAATGTAACTAGTAGATTCTTGCTTTAATATTCAAGTTCCGTGTACGGATGTCCCCATTTGTCTTTGCCGTGGAACCAAGTTCTGTGACTTACAGTTAATACAAACTTGGCATAGGAGTTTCTGCTTGTTACCCCAATGCAGTTCTGGAAATCCAAAACACTTTTTCCAGAGCAATTTTCCTGAAAATCCGTAGAGGTTGACATTGCCCTATTTTAGCCACTAGATGGTGCTAGTGCAAAGATCCAAGTTTTCTTGTGACATATTCTGAAGACAACTAGCAGGTTAAAGAGGCTAAAGTAATCAGGAATGTTTGGCGCTATTAACATGAGTAGACAAGGCTAAACCGTAGGCAGTGAAAGCCAGTTCTCCCTGTGCTCGAGGGTGAGACATCCTCTGTGCAGCAGGCATCATCATAATGGTGCAGTGCTTTGTACGCTGTGCTGAAGGGCTGGGTTTTTATTTTTAGACTGCGTTTTAGTGCCTATAGTTTTGAAGAAGACAATAATAAATTCCTAGACAAATGAAATAAAAGCAAAGTACAAGCCCCCGTTTTTGTTTTTTTTTTTAATTAGATTCAACAGAAACAAAATTAGTCCAACAAGTTGCTTTAAGAGAACCTCCTCAGAGACCAGAACATATGGTGTTAGTAACTTATGGTCCAGGCACTGATCTGAGGACCACACTTTGAGCAGCGCTGAAAAACTTGCTGGATGGTGCATCCCATTCAGTCAGCAGAACCTGGTTCAAAATGAGGCTCCATTACCACTAGTTGGGTAGCTGTGGAAAGGTCACGTAACCTTTCTAAGTCTCAGTTTACTCATTTGAGTCACGTAAAGAGTACCTACGCTTAGGCTTTTTATGAGAACTCAATGTACTAACCTCTTAGGAAGCACTCAAATGTGGGCAGAAACTGAATAGAATTGGTACATTTTACACATTAAATACAGACTGTTTTCTCTGATCTCTGCCTCATCATTTTCCTGACTGGTAGGTATTTTTTCCATGAATAGAAACAAGGTGTTCAGTTATCAGACACTTAAAGGACCTTGAAACCTTGTTTGATGGCCCCAATGGAAGCACGGCTACTTGGAGATCCTTGACAAAAACCTGCCCTCTCTCTGGGAAGTGTACCTTCTTCCACTGCTGGCAGCTTTAGTGGGCGGCGGAGGGACTGTGTGAAGCAGTGAAGGGGTTAGTTAGAGGGTGCCTGTTCACCCAGATGTACCTGCAGTCAGATACTTCCGTGTTCCGTATGTGTGAAGAACCGCAGAAGCACTATGCTGCCAGCTCAAAGTCTAGGTGATTGATTATTACAAAACCAGGAAAGGTTGGCGTGTAAACCACATTAGGCAAGATCAATGATGGCAGTTTGTTCTTTGATTAATCATTAGAGTTACCACTTATTGTGACCTTACTAGGCCAAACTATACATGGCTTCAATCTTTACAACAATCATGACAGATGAATCGTTTTCGAGATAAGGAAACTAAGGTTTGGAAATGATAAGTTGCTTAAATCACAAAATGCCAGTTACTGGCTAGTTCTAAAATGCTAGCCAGAAACGTGTGCTCTTTATCACTGATTATTTTACCACATCTGGAAGCATGACCACTCCAGCTCTGGTGTCCAAATTACTCTTTAAGGTTAAGTGAATAGAACAAAATCAAACTACTAGGACTGGCTCTAGAAGTTACAAAGGCTGTAAAAAGTCAGTCAAAACTACCAGAAAGTACCTAAATGAGAAAGTGTAACTACCATATCTGCAAAAAGTAGCTCCCACCATGACAATGTCACTGACAGTATTTTTAAAGTTTTGGCACACCATATCCACAATTTCACATTCTGAGTCCAAAGATCCTGTATATCTGATGATATAATTCTCCATATTAACAAAGCCTTGGAGATTGAAATCAAGATCACCTAATGGGTTCACTTTGGCCAACACAATAAGAGTTTTCAGCTTCTTTCCAAAAAAATTCCCGAGATATTATTATGCAGCAATTCTGCCCATGTGTATTTTACCTTTCTGTCCCAAGGAAAAAAGGCCTAAGAAATCCACACATGTAAAACCACTCCCTGAAAAACTGATATGCTAGTAGAAAAAAAAAGCAGTAGAATTAAGGTTTTATAAACCAGAGAGTGTTCTGTTTCTGTTAGGTAAAGGGATTTCTTCATATGTTATTTTAAGAAAAGGGAATTTCATAGGTAAAAACCAATATTCAAAATTATAAAACAAATAGAACTGTCTGTGTATAATCATGGCATCAAAAATTTGCAAGAGACTCAAAAGAAACTCTTTAGTTGACAAATGTGGTTTGAAAGGGTAATAAAATCGTTTTATGGCTAAAGCAAGAGTCTTGTTTCCTGTTGGCCCAAAAACAGATGTTTCATTTCCCAAGTAAGTAGGTTCTCCACTGTAAAGAAATATTCTTGTATAGTTGGTTTCTATCTTCTTAAAGTCTGCTCCAAGTTCAGCCAACTTCTTATATGTCCTTAATACAAATTTGGAACAGTCGTAGGATTCAAACCATGTCTCTGCTCCTTTTTCTGGGCTGGCTTGGACAGTCCATGTCTCATAATAAATCCCTGTTTCATTGTCCTGTTTTACCCACTTTGCCATTTTGTTAAATATGTCTCCTAGTTAAAAACAAACAAACACACACAAAAAACAAAAAACAACACTATGTGAACATCAAAGCTAATCATGTTAGTTTTAAGTAAAATGCTCTAACTAGATCAAGGCCATGACTACATGATTAAACAACAGTTTTTGAATTTCCAAACCTGCATCTCACAAAAGGAATCCAAGCTCAGCCAATTTCTGTTCCATTTTTCAAGGCACAAGGTATTTCTGAACTAAACATTAGATATAATAGGTGTATAAAGAGGAGTCTTACAAATTCTATAATCAAGCTACAGTCAAAAGCTAAATTATACATGTGCCAAAGCCCTCCTTCTCTACTCAACAAATCTTGGATTCAGAGGCAAAAGAGAAAAAAGAAGCAAGGGAAAAATTGTGGAAGAGGAAAAAGTGAATGAGGCAAAGACAGTGTAAGAAGAACTGAGGAGGGTGAAACACGAAGCTTTTCTGTGCAAAGCAAGGTATGAATGGCTGCCTGAGGAACAGTTACTTGAGAAGGAAGCACCGTGCCCCATTCACCCTGAACATCTGGTATCTCCCTTTGCTCCCTGTACTTGTGGCTACTGCTTACAACCTTTCTACCCACTACACAAATTCTTCCAGTGAATCAACTAAACTGGAAATGTTTTTGACCAAGTTCATGGATTATACAGACTCCAGGATGGCTAACACTCTCTCTTACCACCTTGTACCAGACCAGAGGAATCTCTCCAAATGTTAACAAAATACTCTGCATGGTTGCAACCACATCTGGGCCTAAAACAGCATGGCCCCAACATTTCACTTTGTCACTGTGTGTGAATCTTTCTTAGGTTACTCCAACTTGAGTCCATAAAATCAATATTTCAAGCCCTACAGAATGAACAGAGTGGCTGCTTTTATCAATTTTATGGTATTAAAATGGTGACATAATATAAATCCTGTTTTCTTAGAGCTGGGGATACTGTTCTTCGTGTTCTTCAACTTTGAAAAGCCACTGCTTGTAATGAAGAGATAAGAATGCTTCAAAACCCTATTCTGTAATGTGAAAAAAGGTCAACGAACAGGATTAATCACAAGGCAGATGGATAACTTAAAAGATTTAAGTACCAGCATATTGCAAACTCTTCTACAGAAAACAGTGATCACTTGTTCATACGATCATACTTTGATGTCAGAAGGAAGATTTTGCAGATAATGAGGTAGGTGGAAATGGAGAAAGGAGAGATGTGAACTGGCCTGGAATGAAAGAAGGATAGCTATTGACCACACTGAGCATTGCTAAAAGAGAAATGGACTTTTATATTGCTGGATGGTTTGGGGCACATCAATTAGAAAATAGGAAGAAAGATAGAAAACAGCATGATATATAGTTAAAAGATTCCCAGATTACATTTAAAAGACACCAATTCTGCAAATCAAAACCACAATGAGATATTACCTCACACCTGTCAGAATGGCCGTCATCAAAAAGACACCAAATAACAAGTGTTGGTGAGGGTGTGGAGAAAAGGGAACTCTCGTGCACTATTGATGGGAATGTAAATTGGTGTGGCCACTATGGAGAACAGTATGGAGGTTCCTCAAAAAATTAAACATAGAACTACCACAGGATCCAGCAATTCCACTCCTGGGCATTTATCCAAAGGAAGAGAAAACACTAACTTGAAAAGATATAAGCATCCCTAAGTTTACTGCAGCATTATTTACAATAGCCAAGACATGGAAATAACCGGTTTCCATCAAGGGATGAATGAATAAGGAAGATGTGGCATGTACATACAATGGAATATTATTCAGCCATAAAAAAGAATGAAATGTTGCCATTTGTGACAACATGGATGGACCTAGAGGATATTATGTTTAGTAAGTCAGACAGAGAAAGGCAAATTACCATATGATTTCATATGGTATGTAGAATCTAAAAAATAAAACAAATGAACAAATGAAACAAAACAGAAACAGACCCACAGATACAGAGAACAAACTGGTGGTCACCTCTAAAATAGAGATTTACCACTATTATTTTATTTAGAAAGTCCAATTTAATTGTACAGCTTTATATCATTTATTTTTATTATGAAAACAGAAAAGATAATCTGTAAATAAGGTGAAGTTTTGCATGAGTAATAGTTTGGATCAAAGGTTAGTGATTCCAGAAGTGTATTTTATAAGTTGACCTCTGAAGAGCAGACCATTACTGAGAGGCCTCAATGAAAGTAATTTCTGTCATTTTTGGATATTGATGCAATCACCAAATGCTGCCATATTTTTGAAACTTACCTGATATGGTTGCGACTAGAACTAACGTCCCATTTTCCTTCCAGTGAATATCATCAATTCCTTCAAAAAAGCACGCAGCTCCTTGATTACACCAGAAAGGGGCATTGATTTCAGGTCGGAGATGGGGAAATGTGCAGTTTCCAAGCTGGAAAAGTTCATACCATTCCATTGTGTAGTTCTTTTCAGCTAAAGTACTCCTGAATCCAATGGCATCATGCATAATTTTCTGTGTAAAGATCATACATGTATCAAAGCATCTGTGAAGTAACCACTGGTTCAGAAGCCAGATGGGAGAAAGTGTGATACCACAACTGCATATAGAGTAGACCAGTTATTCCCCTTCCCTGTTGCTATTCTCACGTCGAGAAGCCTCCATGCCCCAGACTCAAGAAGGAAGTCTGTGTACGTCTCAGGTGATGAGAGGCTCAAATGGTGAGCTAACCTAGGAAAAGTGTGCACAATAGGAACTGGACGTGAAGAAGTGATTCCCACCTGCCTGCCCCTTGCTCGGAGCCTCCTCCTTGCTTTCTTTCCAGGATCTGGGTACAGGAATTGCGTTTGGATTCATAATATTAAAATGGATTAAAGCAATTGCATTGATTATTGTCAGGATCATAAAACCTGATTTTTTTTTTTGGACTACTTACTTAAAATTCGCTAAGAGGAACACCAATAAACATAATCTAAAACTAGTGACTGAATAGAGATTATTCCCTCAAATCCACTTAATCAAATCACTTAATTAACCAGCTATAAGATCAAGATGCAGCCTTACCAAGTGTCCCAGGAGGTCTCCATATTTAAATTCCCACACTGGGGCTTGTAATCGAAAGACTTCAATGACATCATCATCCTTCATCACTGGGATAGGGGAGCCAGTGGGACAGAAAGTGTATTTAGCTTGACAGTAAGGATCTGGTTCCGGACGGAAGGAAAAGCGTCTAACAAAGAAAAAAAAATCATCAACTTAGATTCTAATAGGAATTTGGTTCTTGCACATCATAGAATCCAGATTTTAATTTCGCTGTTAATCACATTTTTAGAAAAAACACCCAAAGCTCAGCCATAGTGTATAAATATACATTTTATATGTTATCCTGTGAACAAACTCCAATGATGTCTTTAATAGCAAATGATACATTAAAAGCACTGATAATTGCATGCTTCCTGGTTCCCTGCTCCCATTGTGAGAATTCTGAAGACAGGGACCACATGTGAAAATGTTTATAGCTCCACATCTTATTTAGTAGACAGATATTTACTGAATAAAGGAATAGCTTTCAAATGATATTGAACTTCCCAAACAATCCATATGTTAAGATTAATTCAAAGATAATCATAATTAAATAGAACATATTTTCTATTTTCTTAAGGATTAGCCGACATCCCCTTCAACCAATATTATTGAGGATCTACGACTATACTAGAAAGGAGGGAAACAAAAGCTAAAATGCTGTTCCTCCCCTCAAGGAGCTCTGGGTGAGGGCTGGTAAGACATTAAACAAGTGAGGAAGTGCAGCATGGTGAGTGCTTACAAAGAAATACACAAAGTCCTGAGGGTGCAAAAGAGGGAGAAATCATTTTTACCTGCTGCGGGATGGCTGGGGGTAAGCAGGCAAAGGAAGAGATGAAGGCCTGGCCTAGGTTTTTAAAATACTTTAGAAAGTCAGTACGGAAAAGGAAACAAAAGACTAAATACTCTAAGACAAGCATGACACGCTGGAAGAGTCTCAAGTGGGTAAGGAAGACTGGAGTTCAGGCTTCAAGGCAGCAGCGGTGAGAGGAGAGGGAGGCAGGGACTGTCACTTCGCCCTAATTCAGGTGCACCTCGGAGACAGCGTGGGTCGCTTCCAGACCACCACAACACGTCGGATGACGCTGTAAAGGGAAGGGAGTCACCCGAGCTTTTTAGTTTCCCAGCGCATATAAAAGTTATGTTTACATCATACCGTGGTCTATTCAGCGTGCAATAGTATTATGTCTTAAAAAACCCAACATATTGTATGTACCTCAATTTAAAAATACTTTACTGCTAAAAAATGCTAACTACCATCTGACCACACAAGGTTGCCACAAATCTTCAGCTGGTAAAAAATGCGGTATCTGAGAAGTGCAATAAAACGAGTGATATGTCTGGACAATGTGAAGGGCACCCTCTAGAGTGCCACAGCTGGGGACGGCTGAGCCCGGGAGGGAGATCGATTAAAGGATCTGAAGTAGCAGATGTGATATAACTGAATTTGCTCTAAATAAGCCTCACTTTATGAATTAGAAAAGGGCGGGCAGAAAGGCCAAATTAAGCCTGAGAGGTCAGTGAGGAGGTCACGGCAATAATACAACAAGAGAGGAAGCAGCCTGAGAAGGCCATGGCAGTAGGACTGGGGAGGAGGGACTGGGGTGATTCAGATCAGCAGACACTCACTACACACCTTCCACTGGAGAGAAAGATGAAAGAGAGAAAGCAGCTGCCTCTATTTATCCTCTAAGAATCCTAGATTCCCTCAGGTTCTAGCCCAATCTATTGTTTTACAATCCTAACACATCAACAAAAATGTCTATTCTAATTTAAAGAGTTAAAATCTTGATTTAGGGAGTTCCCTGGGGGTCTAGTGGTTAGGATTCGGTGCTTGCACTGCCTTGGCCTGGGTTCAATCCCTGGTCAGGGAACTAAGATCCCGCAAGCCCCGCGGTACAGTCAAAAAAAAAAAAAAAAAAAATTTATTTAGACAAAAATATTGACCACCCCTTCTAAAAGTTTACGAGTCTTGGATATACTTAACTGTTTTATAGGTGCTTACCTGGTTTAAGCAAATGGGCAACTACATATAGGTTTCACTTACCCACAGCAAAATCTATTTTAGGTCAAAGGTAATTTCAAAAGTATGATTTAAGTATGAACTTAATAAAGTTAAAATTTTATGATGGGGATTAGATGAAGGCATGTACTTAACACTTCAAAATTTAAAGAAACATAAGAAGTCATAGTCAATATCTTGTCCTTAAATCAAGTAATTTTGGATTTCCAATCTCTTCCTTGTTTTATTGAATATGAAATTTTTACTTCTTTTGAACATTTTATTAACACTTTCAAGAAAACCAGCTTCAAACTCAAATTTCTCTTTTCATGTATATCAAGCAAAACAAGGAAGTACTGCGAGCCGTTTAGTGAGCACAACACACCAATACTGTATTCAGGTTTGAAAATAGCTGGCTAGCATTTACTAGATTTAATCCCCCCAACAAACATGAAGTAACTACTGTTCCTACTTTTTGACTCAGGACATGTGGACACTGAGATACCGAGCAACTTTCCCAAGATCACACAGCTAGTGATCGTGAAGCCTGACTTGATCCGCAGTGGTCGGAGCCCAGAACTCACTCGCGACCCCTGGGTTATCCCGTCTCCCAACTCACTATTTCGTCATCCAAAATAGTTGTGCATTTTCAAAAGCTGCTGGCCCTTCCCCTGCCTGATGTTGACACCACCTTTTCTTTCTTTTTCTCTGCTTAACCATCTCTGACAATTAGGCCATGTAAATACTCTTCCAGTTCAAAGCCTCAAATATGCTTCGCATATCTGCAGTCTCCGCGTCCTCAGCTTATGACCAGCGTCTACCTCCAGGCTGAAGACAGTGGACAAACGAGGTCGCCAACCGAGGGGGCGAGCGGATTCCCGGGTCGCCGGACTTCTAGTGCTAAAAACGGGAAGTCCCAGGCAAGCCCAGGCAAGCTGGGTAAACTGGACACTGGACGTGCAAATGTTATACACTCAAGATAATTAATGACAGGGCATGACACTGTAATAAGTGCGATATTAAAGGTCTCCCCAAACTATTCAAAGTGTCAGCGACTTGTATCCGACAGTGACGCGACGAAATAACATTACTCCCTTTGCATCCACGATTCGGGGCAGCCCTAAGTCTAGGTCACCTCGTAACTGGCTCAAGGGTCCCGGGAGGAGGTGACCCCAGGGCGGCGCGCAGCAAACAGCCGCGACTCAACAGCTCTCTACTTCATTCAACGCCGCGCCCTCAGGATCGCCGAGCGCCGCCCCCGCACAACTGCGCGACCGGGACACAATCCCCCCCGCCCCCCCGCCTTTGCCCCGCGAACCTCGGCCGCGCGCGAGAGCGCCCGCCCCGCCGCGCCCGCGCACTCACTTGTAGGGCACCGGCCACTGGCGCCGGGAGGGGCCGCTCGCCGCCGCCGCTGCCGCCAGCCAGACCAGCGCGGAGGCCCAGCGCCAAGGCGCGCAGACCGGAGCCGCATCCGCGCCCGGGCCCCGCCACCCCCAGGCCCCCGGACCAGTTCTCCCCGCCTGCGCCATGAGGCGGTTCCCGCTGCTTGCGGCCCCACCCGCGCCCCGCGACCGCGGAGGGTCGGCGAGCCGAGCATGCGCAGAGCCACGCCCTCAAGCGAACCCGGGGCCCGGGCGACCGTCCGCCGGCGGCTCCGCCCCCTTCCCGGCGCGCCCGGCCGGGCGACTCGATCCCCCTCGGCTCCCGACGCCCCTCGGAGCACCAAGGGGCGAGGCGCAGGGTTTCCGCGCGGCCCCGTCTCCTCTCCTGCCCGGTGCCCCGAGCGCGGGCGGCTTCTGCACTTGGCCGACCCGGAAGGCGCTTTGGTGCAGCTCCCCCGAGCAGCCCAAACAGGCCGTGGGCCTTCTTTTTCTGTGGCTCTTAATGCCGAGTTCTTTTGGCCTCACGTCTCAGTTTAAAGGTCACCGCTTCTTTGGAGCTTCTGCTGACCTCCCCCCAACCACAGTCACCACAAGCAAACAAACAGAAAGTCCAGCTTTGGTCTCTTTTGGATTCTCTAGCACCGAACTTACCTCATCCCTCAGGGCCCAGCCTAGGAGACAACAGACATTTGAGTGAAGGAGAATATATGGGGGGAGGTGAGTGCAGTGAGGAAGACAATGATGGGGGAGTGACTGGTCCTCACCTGACTAAGCCGGTGATGACAGTGGCCACACTAACAAGTAGCTCACATCCACACACCTACCCCCGCCCCACCATGTTCATCCTTGTTGGATCTACCGCTTCAGTTGTGAAGGAGATTCTGCATTACTCTGTCCTCTTTGACCCTTCAACCACCTCAAGAAAACAATGGGATCAGCTGCCCTGCTTCTGATGAGGCACTCATGGCCTGCCCTGCTCTCACAGACAGAGGTTGAAGTATGTCTATAAATAGTGCATTAGGGACTTCCCTGGTGGCCCAGTGGTTAAGAATCCGCCTGCCAATGCAGGGGACAAGGGTTCGAGCCCTGGTCTGGGAAGATCCCACATGCCGCGGAGCAACTAAGCCCGTGTGCCAC
>NC_041226.1:51725129-51735174 GCF_002837175.3 Physeter macrocephalus | reverse complement strand
CTGGACTGGGAAGATCCCACATGCCGCGGAGCAACTAAGCCCGTGTGCCACAACTACTGAGCCTGCGCTCTAGAGCCCGCGAGCCACAACTACTGAGCCCGCGAGCCACAACTACTGAGCCGGCGTGTCACAACTACGGAAGCCTGCGCGCCTAGAACCTGTGCTCCGCAACAAGAGAAGCCACCGCAATGAGAAGCCCGCGCACTGCAAGGAAGAGAAGCAACTAGAGAAAAACCGCGCACAGCAACGAAGACCCAATGCGGCCAAAAATAAATAGTGCATTAAAGACACTTATAATCATTTATAGTCACTTACGGTCACTTACAGTCACTCGTTTCACAAGAGGGCGGCCTGCAGGACTCACACCAGGGCTTTCCAACGCTTTCACGTCACCCACAACGTGAGTGAACCAGCATAGTATTTGTAAGTATGTTGGAATGAGCAAGGTGACTGCGATGGCCAGAGAGGACTGTTGTGACCCAGTGGGCGGGGGGTCGGGGGTGAGGGCACGGTGAGGGGTGGGAGCGTCATTGGCTTCGCCACGCCTGCCAGGCCTTCTGAGGGTCGATGGGAATTGTTCCCCTCTACGCACACACGCCTTTGCCCACTTGCTGCAGCAGGTTGGGGATTCCGGGGAGGTTCAGGCAGGGCTTCATTTTAACCCTCACTTACCTAAGCATTTAGATGGCTCCAACCCTAGCCCTCCTCCGTATACCACAACCCAGTTCAAAATCACCACACCTAATCTGGCTTCTCCAAAGACCCACCCAAGATGAGAGGGAAACTTATCCTAGCGGCGACAGCGGACCGGACGGGTACTGCTTGATCTAAAGGGCACCTGTAGGATTCTGAGTGGGCCCGCACTTGAGCATGGCTTAAAGCTAAAAGAAGCAGCTCTCGGAAGACACATTATAGATTTTACAGATAAGGAGACCAGACACTAGAGGGCCACAGTGGAACTTTCTTTCCTGCTCAGGATTTCCCAGAGCTACAAAACCAAGCTTCAGATCGACCTTGGTTAGTGGTGGGGATCTCCTCTCTTGGGTGTGCAGTCTCTCCACTCTGTGTGCAAGGAGCTCTAGTGGTTAACAAAGCGTTTCCTCATATTAGCCCTGACTCAGTCTCTCGGTAGCTCCCATGTGCTCTGCTCTGGTCTGCCTTCTGTTCTTGGCTATGACCCTAGCACCCCAGGCTAAGGATCCTTCCAGACTATTGTTGCCTGATCCCTCATCACACTTGCTACTTCTCTCTAGTCGGACGTTTTTAAACTTTGAGGACCCAACAAATAGACTGAATTTTAATCCAATTGGTTTATTTTGCAGGCTTTTCCAATTAGCCTAAGACCACAGTAGTGGGACAATACTGTAGTCTAGTAGAATCAGGTTTATTAACCATTGCATCGTGGGAGGTTGCGCACAGAGGAGCTACGTGGCATCTCCCCAAGCAAAGGAAAAGATAGAGTTATAGGATTCTGAGGTAGGGTGGAGTTTAAGCGAAATTTAAGTGAGCAGTATTTTGGTAGGCTCAAAGCAAGGCTGTGTGTCAACACACAGAGTCAATGTGCAGCTTAGATGACAAAGTGGACCTGGCGTCCTATTTCCTTGGATACTACGAAGTTTAAATAGAGATGGAATTTTTGTGCCTAGAAACCCCTTATTGCGAGCTCTGCACCTGGGTTGTAAAGGTTGTAAATTGAAGCTGCTTCTCTGTGTCAAGGGGCTGAGAATCTCCAGGTAAAGGTGGGATATTTCATTCTTACTGATGTAACTTCCAACAGCAAAAACTCTCTAAGTCTTTAACTTTAGAGAACAAATTTTCTCAGTGAGTCAGAAAGCAGGAGGTGGTTATGACACTTTACAGCTCTGTTTGGGGAGAAATATTGTTTTATGTTAATTTTGCAACTGATTTTATCAGCCTTTTTTTCCAGGCTCCTGGATGGCAGGGCAGATTTTTACAGTCCAAGCTAATTTTACTTTCTCACTTATGATGAAATAAAAATTCATATGTTAAGGCAAGACAAGAAAAATTTAAATGTAAACATTTTCTCTCTCCATCTGGGCTTCCTCGCTCCCCTCTAGGGTGCACTGTGCATCTGCATTATGTGTTAGCGAGACCTCTCCAGTGGCAGAAATACCTGCTCAACCATGAAGATCAATTTTTCTCCTTCTGGCACCAGCCATGTTGTAACTCCTTAGAAGATATTATTCCTTTCTCAATCCTGGAAGAGGTCACGATGACTCACCACTGGCCTTGTATGGGCAGACATCTTTACTGAACTTCAGGTACAATGCCAATATATCATTTCCCTTAAAGATAGGGATTGGCGCAAAACAGTCTGGTCGGAGGACCTGGGGAGATTCTGGGCCGCACCTAATGGAAGTTCTTCGCTTAAATACTTACATAAGACCTATTAACGTTACTGGCTATGTTAGTACATATTCTGCCTCTTTTACAAGATTATTGTTTCTTGCATTACCAAATGTGTGACGAGCCTCAGGTAAAATTAATGATGATTATGTGGCTTGAAATGATTGGCCAAATATACAGTTCCGTAAGATCAATGACTGGAGTAGTGTAACTGTAGATATGGGAAGAAGCAACAGAGGGGACCATGTCCTGGACCGTAACAGACTAATAAAACAGGTGGTACAGAAGCTTTTGCCTATGGTTAACAGGGCCTCGTTTAATAACAACACACTGAGTGGCCTACCAAGGAAATCCTTGCTTAACCTGAGGATGAGCATACCTAGCACCTTGGGACAAACTGGTCACGAAATGCCTCCCAGGCCTTGGCTGAAATTAAGACTGTAAGGGAAGGAAGGGATCGGAAAACAAAGAATGTTGTTGCCCACCATCCAGTTCTACAAGAATCATTTCATTAGCCACTGCAGACCCTGACCTACAATACAGCCTAAAAGGAATTAAGGGTGAAGATCAGGATGAGGCACTCTGTGCTCTGGGAAAACTGACAGAACTGGCCTTCAGAGAGTTAGATATTTTCAGAAGAAAAAATTTTATGAACTTCGATTCTTACATCTTCCCGTGCTTAGAAAAACACTAAAACCATTAACTAAGATATCTGTTCCTCGTGACTAGCAACAAACTTCTACCAAGCTGTGTGCTTCATTGCACATACCGGCTTCCCCAGAATCACATATATACTGACCTCCCCTCTTAACTCTTTGGAACAGTTCTCAGAGCTCTCTGAGAGACTGTCTCCTGGGTTATAATCCTCAGTTTGACTTGAATGAGATTTTCCATTTCTTTCTTAGACTGTTGATTAGTTTTTTCATTGACACTTGTAATGCAGTGTCAATATTGTAAATCCAGTGTTAATATTATTTTAGTTACTAAAAAACACTAGTCTGAGAAGGGGTTTAACCAGGCTGCCAAAGAGATCCATGGAACGTGAAGAAAGGTTAAGAGCCCTTGCACTGGACACACTAATTTCCTGTACTAATTTTAATGCAAGAGGTTAATAGTATCTTGATGTTAATCAAATCATTAACAGCCCCCCTCCCCCCAAAGCTATGAAACTTGGGTACACGTACCTGTTTTACAGGTGCTTAACTGGCTTAAACAAATACAATCAACTATATATCAATATATAGGCCCTATTTTCAGATTTTTATTGGCAGTTTCACTTACCTACAGCATAACTTATTTTAGGTCAAAGATAATTTAACAGTATAATTTAGTGTGAATTTAATAAAGTTACAAATTATATCCACTTGAAGGAATTAGTGTCACATACTTAATATGTGATACTTTAAAACAAACGACTGTGGAGCTATAGTTAACCCTCTACCCTAATCCTACATCAAGTAATTTCGGATTTATACTCTTTTACTTGTTACATTAAATGTTTTAAACAGTTCTTTACAATCTTCTAGTTATTTATTGCATATATTTTTACTTCTGTTGTGAACAGTTTGTTAATATTATCAAGAAAGCCAGCTTCAGAACAAAAACGTCTCTTTGCTTTCATGTGTATCAAGCAAAAGGAAGCAGTGCCTACCATTCAGTGAGCAGAAATACACGATTATTAAGGTTTTGACACACTTGACATTTACTGTATTTAATCCTCCCAACAGGCCTGTGAAAAAGGTGCTACTTCCCTCTTTCAGATTGAGGAAGTGTTGACACAGAGATATTAGTAACTTTCCCAACATCACTCAAGGTAGATCTCTAGCAGGCAGACACGGAACTTGCTCCGGCCACCCGGTTATCCTGCTTTTCCAGTTGACTAATACTCTCCTCCTCTTTCTCCTGTTCCCCCTTATCCTCAGTGATGTGGGCGGATACCTATGCCTTTTCATAGGCAGCTGATCTTTCCCCTGCCTGATGTTGGTACCATGTACACTTCTTCTTTCTAAATTTAGGCATCACTGACAGTCTCAGGCTGTGAAAATGTCCTTCTGGGTCAAGAGTTAGAATCAGCCTCATGGGTTTGCAATCTTCTATCCATGACTTATGACCAGTATCCATCTCCAGGCTAAGAAACGTAGGTTTCTCCTTGAAAGTAGATGTAGTCCTTTATGTATAACACTGCACATAACAAGGGCTTAGTACATTTTTGTTGGAGGAAGATAGGGTTAGTAATTTAAAGATCTAACAGGGGAAGTAGAGATGAAATTGATGGAGATTGTAGATTTCACCCTTTAATAATACAAGACTAAATTTCTTTCAAATAGCTGGTCGATATATGAGGTCATACAAAAGAAACTCGGGGAGCATCCTAGCTAAACAAGGTAAACACATGCTTTGCTGTTTCTTTCCTGGGATCGTAGAAGAAAACTAGGTTACAGATATGGTTATTGGACTTTCTAAAAACTTGCTACATTTGTGAAACGCAAAATATCACGAGGAGCGCTGCATCCTAGCCAAGACTGCCTCCTTTCACTGCTCTTATTTACAGTCCACACTGTATCTGGTCATCAACCTTTACATTTTAAGTGACCTAAGAAATTATTTGTCCTTCAGCTCTGATGCAGATGAAAGGGTGCAGTGGCACTTCTCGTTCAGTTTTTTCTGTCAAAAACACAACTTCAAGTTCTGCTTTTGAAGCTGAGCAGTTAAAAAAATCTATTGAACACGATGAAAAAAATTGTTTTAATTGAAATATAGTTGATTTACAATATTGTATTAGTTTCAGGTGTAGAGCAAAGTGATTCAGTTATACATATATATATATGTATTTCAGATTATTTTCCACTATAGGTTATTACAAGATGTTGCATATAGTTCCCTGTGCTATGCAGTAAAACCTTGTTGCTTATCTATTTTCTGTATAGTAGTTTGTGTCTGTTAAGCCCATATTCCTAATTTATCCCTCTCCCCCCCTTTTCCACTTTGGTAACTGTAAGTTTGTTTTCTATGTCTGTGAGTCTATTTCTGTTTTGTATATAGATTCATTTGCATTATTGAAATTTTTTTAATTAAACAATTATTGTATATAAATATTGATGTTCTCTTTTGGAATAAACTGCATGGAAGTTACTTTAGTCCAGCTAAAGGTAGGATTCCGTATTTTTTTCCCTCTTAAATTTAAAGATAATTTTGAAATGAAACATTCTGGTTAATAAAATCTGGGTTACGGCTGCCTGGCACACCTTTTCTTCCTTCCCAACACAAAGGACGATAGCTGCAGCTTCCCCTAGTCCGGATGTGCAGTTTCATCAGGCGCGCTCTCTCTCCCGCCGGACTGGTGACCCCTGGCCAACACCCTCTCCATCAGGCTGTGCGCGAGGCCAATCCGCCGCCAGGCGGCGATCGAGTGCAGCCCGCTGCCGTCCCATCACGCAGCAAGGCTCAGCTGTCCCACCTTCGTCCTGGAGGATGTGGCGTTTTTATGGCAACCCTGGCAGCCCGTTTCTATGGCAGCCCATCAAACTTTGGCGGGGCTGGTGCACCTGAGGCACCAGGGCAAGGTCAGGACAGCCCGAGGGCGGGAGAAGGGCGCGCTTTCCCTCTGCGGAGTTGCTGGGCAGACGCATCCGAAGACTTTTTCCTTTCGTGCGGTTTACTTCTTTCTAATTTTAAACTGTATTCAACCCTCCCCCTTTGTCCCCTCCACTCGGTCGCCAGCTACTGAACTGCGCTTTAGACAAAGAAAAGCGGGCCCCCTGGGAACGTTAACCATCCTAGTGTGAAGGCAGGGCTTCAGCCTAAGAGGCCCGTCCTTCATCTGCAGCAGCCTGACAGGCACCTCCACGTGGTTGCCCATGGCCAACCGCGTGTTTCTGGTTTGGTTTGGGTTTTCTTGCAGTAAAATATACATAACAAATTTTATCATCTTAAGCGTTTTTAAGTGTGCAATTCAGTGCCATTAAGTACATCCACAATGCTGTGCCACCGTACCACTATCCATTCCCAGAACTTTTTCATCATGGCAAACTGAAACTCTGTACCCGTTTTTGATATTGTGATTTTTTTATAAATATATATGTGGTCGTCCTCCGGTTTCTGGCTCAAAGCACCTAAAACCCAAGGAATTTCCTAAGTGAAGTGAACTTTAAAGATGTCTTTTGTTATGTTTATAAGGTGACTTTTGGATGCACCTAAGGGGGCTGGTTGCCAGGGGAACGAACCAGATGATTAGAGGATTGGAATTTCCAGTCCCACCTCCCCTGATGTCCACGTTAGAGGAGAAGGGCTGGAAGTTGACTCAATTGTCAATGGCCAATGATTTAATCAATCATGCTAAATGATGCCTCCTTAAATACCCAAAATGACAGGGTTGGGAGAGCTTCTGGGTTGGTGAACACGTGGCGATTTGGGAAAGATTGGAAGGTTCAGAGAGGGCTTGGAAAGTCTGCACCCCTCCCCATACCTTGCCTTACGCTTCTCTTCTGTCTGGCTGTTCCTGAGTTATATCTTTTTATAATAAACTGGTCATCTAGGAAGTAAAATATTTCTCCGAGTTCTGTGAGCTGCTCTAGCACATTAATCAAATCCAAGGCGGGGGAGGGGGGGGCGTCATTGGAGTCTCTGATTTATAGCTGGTTGGGCAGAAGCACAGGTGACAACCTGGACTTGAGACTAGTGTCTGAAGTGGAGGCAGTGTTGTAGGGTGAGTCCTTACCCTGTGGGATCTGAGGCTATCTCCAGGTAGATAGTGTCAGAATTGAGTTGAATTGTAGGACACCCAGCAGGTGTTAACGGGAATTGCTTGTCGGTTCAGGTGGAAAAAACCTGGACAGGCTGGAGTTGGGTGCAGAATCTTACCGTTGAACAAGAATTCCCCATTATCCCCTCTCCCAGCCTCTGCTAACCTCTACTCTACTTTCTGTCTCCATGGATTTGACTACTCTAGGTCCCTCATGTAAATGGAATCATACAATATTTGTCCTTTTGTGGCTGGCTTATTTCACTTAGCATAATGTCTTCAAGGCTCGTCCAGGTTGTAGTGTGTATCAGAATTTCATTCCTTTTTAATGATGAATAATATTCCACTGTATGCATATATCACATTAATTGATCGTTCACCTGTCCAAGACATTTGGGTTGTTTTTGTCTTTTGGCTATAGTGAATAATGCTGCTATGAACATTGGTGTACAAGTATCTGCTGAGTACCTTCTATTAATTCTTTTGGGTACATACCTATATGTGGAATCATTGGATCCTACGGTAATCCTATGTTTAACTTTTTGAGGAACCACCATACTGATTTCCACAGTGGCTACACCATTCTTTTAAATAGTAGTTTAAGATATGCTACCCATTCATTTTTTTGACTGCAAGACTTGAAGTTTGAAGTCAGAGGACATGTCTATTCATGAGGAACTCACTGAGTTTCCCCAGGAGGAAAAAATAACTTGCTTAAAGTCATTACTAGGTAGTAACAAAGTTCCTCCTTTCAGAAGACAGGTCTCTTGCTTCTAAAGTTTAGGAAAAGAAACCATTTAAACCTAGCACCTATTTACCTTGAAAGGTATTAAAACTTATGTGGCTGTTATTCATTCATTTGTTCAACAGGGTGTTATTGACTTCCTAGAGGGTGGAGGGCAACGTCCTACCAGCCCTGGGTTGTTGTTGTTGTTTAATGAACCCAGGTGTCTGTCCTTGAGGTGAAGTTCCTCAGAAGTGGAGGGACTTGTTTACTCGTTTTTTATTGAAGTATAGTTGATTTACAGTGTTGTGTTAATTATTGCTGTACAGCAAAGTGATTCTGTTATACATATATATACATTCTTTTTTAAAAATATTCTTTTCCATTATGGTTTATCATAGGATATTTCATACAGTTCTATGTGCTATACAGTAGGACCTTGTTGTTTATCCATCCTATATATAAAAGCTCACATCTGCTAACCCCAAACTCCCACTCCATCCGTCCCCCAACCCCCTCCCCCTTGGCAACCACCAGTCTGTTTTCTATGTCCATGATTCTGTTTCTGCTTCATAGATAGGTTCATTTGTGTCATTTCAGATTCCACATATAAGTGATATCATATGGAATTTGTCTTTTTCTGTATGACTTCACTTAGTATGATAATCTCTAGCTGCACCCATGTTGCCACAAATGGCATTATTTTGTTCTTTTTTGTAGCTGAGTAGTATTCCATTGCATGTGTGTACCACATCTTCTTTATCCATTCAACTATTGATGGACATTTAGGTTGTTTCCATGGTTTGGCTATTGTGAATAGTGCTGCTATAAACATAAGGGTGCATATACCTTTTTGAATTATAGTTTTGTGCAGATATATGGCCAGGAGTGGGTTGCTGGATCATATGGTAATTCCATTTTTAGTTTTCTGAGGAAGCTTCATACTGTTTTCCACAGTAGCTGTACCAACTTACATTCTCACCACCAGCGTAGGAGGGTTCCTTTTCTCTACACCCTCTCTAGCATGTTGTTTGTAGGCTTTTTTTTTAACATCTTTATTGGAGTATAATTGCTTTACAATGGTGTGTTAGTTTCTGCTGTATAACAAAGTGAATCAGCTATATGTATACATATATCCCCATATCCTCTCCCTTTTGTGTCTCCCTCCCACCCCTCTAGGTGGACACAAAGCACAGAGCTGATCTCCCTGTGCTATATGGCTGCTTCCCAGTAGCTATCTATTTTACATTTGGTAGTGTATATATGTCCATGCCACTCTCTCACTTCATCCCAGCTTACCCTTCCCCCTTCCCCGTGTCTTCAAGTCCATTCTCTTCATCTGCATCTTTATTCCTGTCCTGCCCCTAGGTTCTTCAGAACGTTTCTTTTTTTTTTTAGATTCCATATATATGCGTTAGTATACGGTATTTGTTTTTCTCTTTCTGATTTACTTCACTCTGTATGACAGTCTCAAGGTCCATCCACCTGAATACAAATAACTCAACGTCGTTTCTTTTTATGGCAGAGTAATATTCCATTGTGTATATGTGCCACATCTTCTTTATCCAGTCATCTGTCAATGGACACTTAGGTTGCTTCCATGTGCTGGCTATTGTAAATAGAGCTGCAATGAACATTGTGCTACATGACTCTTTTTGAATTATGGTTTTCTCAGGGTATACGCCCAGTAGTGGGATTGCTGGGTCACATGGCAGTTCTATTTTTAGTTTTTTAAGGAGACTCCATACTGTTCTCCATAGTGGCTGTATCAATTTACATTCCCACCAGCAGTGCAAGAGTGTTCCGTTTTCTCCACACCATCTCCAGCATTTATTGTTTGTAGATTTTTAGATGATGGCCATTCTGACTGGTGTGAGGTCATACCTCATTGTAGTTTTGATTTGCATTTCTCTAATAATTAGTGATGTTGAGCATCCTTTCATGTGTTTGTTGGCAACCTGTAAATCTTCTTTGGAGAAATGTCTATTTAGACCTGCCCATTGTTGGATTGGGTTGTTTGTTATTTTGATATTGAGCTGCATGCGCTGCTTGTATATTTTGGAGATTAATCCTTTGTCAGTTGCTTCGTTTGCAAATATTTTCTCCCATCCTGAGGGTTGTCTTTTCGTCTTGTTTATGGTTTCCTTTGCTGTGCAAAAGCTTCTAAGTTTCATTAGGTCCCATTTGTTTCTTTTTGTTTTTATTTCCATTTC
>NC_041226.1:51718908-51724408 GCF_002837175.3 Physeter macrocephalus | reverse complement strand
TAATTTCTCTTTCAGATTTTTCATCATTAGTGTATAGGAATGCAAGAGATTTCTGTGCATTAACTTTGTATCTTGCTACTTTACCAAATTCATTGATTAACTCTAGTAGTTTCCTGGTAGCATCTTCAGAATTCTCTATGTATAGTATCATGTCATCTGCAAGCAGTGACAGTTTTGCTTCTTCTTTTCCAATTTGGATTCCTTTTATTTCTTTTTCTTCTCTGATTGCTGTGGCTAAAACTTCCAAAACTATGTTGAATAATAGTGGTGAGAGTGGGCAACCTTTTCTTCTTCTTGATCTTAGAGGAAATGGTTTCAGTTTTTCACCATTGAGAATGATGTTGGCTGTGGATTTGTCATATATGGCCTTTATTTTATTTATTTATTTATTTATTTTTTTTGTGGTATGTGGCCCTCTCACTGTTGTGGCCTCTCCCGTTGCAGAGAACAGGCTCTGGACGTGCAGGCTCAATGGCCATGGCTCACGGGCCCAGCCGCTCCGCGGCATGTGGGATCTTCCTGGACCGGGGCATGAACCCGTGTCCCCTGCATTGGCAGGCGGACTCTCAACCACTCCACCACCAGGGAACCCCTATGGCCTTTATTAAGTTGAGGTAAGTTTCCTCTATGCCTACTTTCTGGGGAGTTTTTATCATAAATGGGTGTTGAATTTTGTCAAAAGCTTTTTCTGCATCTATTGAGATGATCATATGGTTTTTCTCCTTCAGTTTCTTAAAATGGTTTATCACATTAATTGATTTGCATATATTGAAGAATCCTTGCATTCCTGGTATAAACCCCACTTGATCATGGTGTGTGATCCTTTTAATGTGCTGTAGGATTCTGTTTGCTACTATATTGTTGAGGATTTTTGCATCTATGTTCATCAGTGACATTTGTCTGTTGTTTTCTTTTTTGGGGACATCTTTGTCTGGTTTTGGTATCAAGGTGATGGTGGCCACGTAGAATGAGTTTGGGAGTGTTCCTCCCTCTGCTATATTTTGGAAGAGTTTGAAAAGTATAGGTGTTAGCTCTTTTCTAAATGTTTGATAGAATTTGTCTGTGAATCCATCTGGTCCTAGGCCTTTGTGTGTTGGAAGATTTTTAATCACAGTTTCAATTTCAGTGCTTGTGATTGGTCTGTTTATATTTTCTATTTCTTCCTGGTTCAGTGTTGGGAGGTTGTGCTTTTCTAAGACTTTGTCCATTTCTTCCAGGTTGTCCATTTTATTGGCATATAGTGGCTTGTAGTAATGTCCATTTCTTCCAGGTTGTCCAATTTCTTTCTTTCTGCTAACTTTGGGGGTTTTTTGTTCTTCTTTCTCTAATTGCTTTAGGTGTAAGGTTAGGTTGTTTATTTGAGATGTTTCTTGTTTCTTGAGGTAGGATTGTATTGCTATATACTTCCCTCTTAGAACTGCTTTTCCTGCATCCCATAGTTTTTGGGTCGCCCTGTTTTCATTATTTGTTTCTAGGTATTTTTTTATTTCCTCCTTGACTTCTTCACTGATCTCTTGGTTATTTAGTAGTGTATAGTTTAACCTCCATGTGTTTGTATTTTTTACAGATTTTTTTTCCTTTAATTGATATCTAGTCTCATAGCATTGTGGTTGGAAAAGATACTTGATTCAATTTCAATTTTCTTAAATTTACCAAGGCTTGATTTGTGACCCAAGATATGATCTATCCTGGAGAATGTTCCATGAGCACTTGAGAAGAAAGTGTATTCTGTTGTTTTTGGATGGTGTGTCCTATAAATATCAATTAAGTTCTTCTGTTTAATGTATCATTTAAAACTTGTGTTTCCTTATTTATTTTCATTGTGGATGATCTCTCCATTGGGGAAAGTGGGGTTTAAAATCCTCTACTATTATTGTGTTACTGTCGATTTCCCGTTTTATTGCAGTTAGCATTTGCCTTATGTATTGAGGTGCTCCTATGTTGAGTGCATAAATATTTACAATTTTTATACCTTTTTCTTGCATTGATCCCTGGATCATTAGGTAGTGCCCTTTTTTGTCCCTTGTACTAGTCTTTATTTTCAAGTCTATTTTGTCTGATATGAGAATTGCTACTCCAACTTTCTTATGTACTATAAATATCAATTATGTCCATCTTGTTTAAAGTATCATTTAAAGCTTGTGTTTTCTTATTTATTTTCATTTTGGATGATATGTTCATTGGTGAAATTGTCTCCTACTATGGTTGTGTTACTGCTGATTTCCCCTTTTATGGATGTTAGCATTTGCCTTAAGTATTGAGGTGCTCCTATTTTGGGTGCGTAAATGTTTGTAAGTGTTATATCTTCTTCTTGGATTGATCCCTTGATCATTATGTAGTGTCCTTCTTTGTCTCTTGTAATAGTTTTTATTTTAAAGTCTATTTTGTCTGATATGAAAATTGCTACTCCAGCTTTCTTTTGATTTCCGTTTGCATGGAATATCGTTTTCCATCCCCTCACTTTCAGTCTTTATGTGTCCCTAGGTCTGAAGTGGGTCTCTTGTAGACAGCATATATACGGGTCCTCTTTTTGAATCCATTCAGCCAGTCTGTGCCTTTTGGTTGGAGCATTTAATCCATTTACATATAATGTAGTTATCAATATGTGTGTTCCTATTACCATTTTCTTAATTTCTTAGTTTTGCGTTTGTTATTGTAGGTCCTTTCTTTCTCTTGTGTTTCCTGCCTATAGAAGTTCCTTTAGTATTTGTTGTAAAGCTGGTTTGGTGGTGCTGAATTCTCTTAGCTTTTGCTTGTCTGTAAAGGTTTTAAGTTCTCCATCGAATATGAATGAGATTCTTGCTGGTTAGAGTAATCTTGGTTGTAGGTTTTTCTTTCTCATCACTTTAAATATGTCCTGCCACTCCCTTCTGGATTGCAGAGTTTCTGCTGAAAGATCAGCTGTTAACCTTATGGGGATTCCCTTGTATGTTATTTGTTGCTTTTCCCTTGCTGCTTTTGTATGTTATTTGTTGCTTTTCCCTTGCTGCTTTTAATATTTTTTCTTTGTATTTAACTTTTGATAGTTTGATTAATATGTGTCTTGGCGTGATTTTCCTTAGATTTATCCTGTATGGGACTCTCTGTGCTTCCTGGACTTGATTGACTATTTCCTTTCCCATATTATGGAAGTTTTCAACTATAATCTCTTCAAATATTTTCTCAGTCCCTTTCTTTTTCTCTTCTTCTTCTGGGTCCCCTATCATTCGAATGTTGGTGTGTTTAATGTTGTCCCAGAAGTCTCTGAGACTGTCCTCAATTCTTTTCATTCTTTTTTCTTTATTCTGCTCTGCAGTAGTTATTTCCACTCTTTTATCTTCCAGGTCACTTATCCATACTTCTGCCTCCGTTATTCTGCTATTGATTCCTTCTAGAGAATTTTTAATTTCATTTTTTGTGTCGTTCATCATTGTTTGCTCTTTAGTTCTTCTAGGTCCTTGTTAAACATTTCTTGTATTTTCTCCATTCTATTTCCAAGATGTTGGATCATCTTTACTATCATTACTCTGATTTCTTTTTCAGGTAGACGCACTGTTTCCTCTTCATTTATTTGGTCTGGTGGGTTTTTACGTTGCTCCTTTGGCTGCTGTGTATTTCTCTGTCTTCTCATTTTGTTAAACTTACTGTGTTTGGGGTCTCCTTTCTGCAGGTTGCAGGTTCGTAGTTCCCGTTGTTTTTGGTGTCTGCCCCCAGTGGGTAAAGTTGGTTCAGTGGGTTGTGTAAGCTTCCTGGTGGAGGGGACTGGTGCCTGTGTTCTGCTGGATGAGGCTGGATCTTGTCCTTTTGGTGGGCAGTACTGTGTCTGGTGCTGTGTTTTAGGGTGGCTGTGAACTTATTATTATTTTAGGCAGCCTCTCTGCTAGTGGGTGGGGTTGTGTTCCTGTCTTGCTGGTTGTTTGGCATAGGGTGTCCAGCACTGTAGCTTGCTGGTTGTTGAGTGAAGCTGGGTCTTAGTGTTGAGATGGAGATCTCTGGGAGAGCGTTCGCCATTTGATATTATGTGGAGCCGGGAGGTCTCTGGTGGACCAATGTCCTGAACTTGGCTCTCCCACCTCAGAGCCTCAGCCCTGACACCTGGCTGGAGCACCAAGGCTGTGTGAGCCACATGGCTCAGAAGAAAAGGGAGGAAAAAGAAAAAAATAAAGAAAAAATAAAATAAATAAAATTAAGTTATTAAATTTAAAAATAAAAAATGTTATTAACAATAAGAAAGTAATAAAAAATAAAAGAGCACAAAACCAAAACAAATCCACCAATGATAAAAAGTGCTAACAACTATACTAAAAACAAACAAAAAAAACACGGACGGACAGAACCCTAGGAAAAATGGTAAAAACAAAGCTATAAAGACAAAATCACGAAAGGAAGCATACACATACACACTCACAAAAGGAGAAAAAGAAAAAAATATATATGTATTAAAAAAAAGGAAGAGAGCAACCAAATCAATAAACAAATCTACCAATGAGAATAAGCTCTAAATACTAAACTAAAATAAATATAAAACCAGAAAAAAATTAGATGCAGAAAGCAAACCCCAAGTCTACAGTTGCTCCCAAAGTCTACTGCCTCAATTTTGGGATGATTTGTTGTCTACTCAGGTATTCCACAGATGCAGGTACATCAGTTTGATTGTGGAGATTTAATCCCTGCTCCTGAGGCTGCTGGGAGAGATTTCCCTTTCTCTTCTTTGTTCGCACAGCTCCTGGGGTTCAGCTTTGGATTTGACACTCCGTCTGCGTGTAGGTCGCTTGAGCACATCTGTTTTTCACGCAGACAGGATGGGGTTAAAGGAGCAGCTGAATCAGTGGCTCTGGCTCACTCAGGCCGCTGGGAGGGAGGGGTACAGAATGCGGGGCGAGCCTGTAGCTGCAGAGGCCGGCGTGACGTTGCACCAGCCAGAGGTGCACCGTGTGTTCTCCCGGGGAAGTTGTCCCTGGATCACGGGACCCTGGCAGTGGCGGGCTGCACAGACTCCTGGGAGGGGCGGTGTGGAGAGTGACCTGTGCTCGCACACAGGCTTCTTGGTGGTGGCAGCAGCAGCCTTAGCGTCTCATGCCCGTCTCTGGGGTCCGTGCTGATAGCCGTGGCTCGCGCCCGTCTCTGGAGCTTGTTTAGGCAGTGCTCTGAATCCCCTCTCCTTGTGCACCCTAAAACAATGGTCTCTTGCCTCTTCGGCAGTTCCAGACTTTTTCCCAGACTCCCTCCCGGCTAGCTGTGGCACACTCTCCCCCTTTAGGCTGTGTTCACGCAGCCAACCCCAGTCCTCTCCCTGGGATCCGACCTCCGAAGCCCGAGCCTCAGCTCCCAGCCCCCGCCCGTCCCGGCGGGTGAGCAGACAAGCCTCTCAGGCAGGTGAGCGCTGGTCGGCACCGATCCTCTGTGCGGGAATCTCTCTGCTTTGCCCTCCGCACCCCTGTTACTGCGCTCTCCTCCGTGGCTCCAAAGCTTTCCCCTCCGCCACCCGCAGTCTCCGCCAGTGAAGGGGCTTCTAGTGTGT
>NC_041226.1:51714922-51718575 GCF_002837175.3 Physeter macrocephalus | reverse complement strand
ACTGTTGTGGCCTCTCCCGTTGCGGAGGACAGGCTCCGGACGCACAGGCTCAGCGGCCATGGCTCACGGGCCCAGCCGCTCCGCAGCATGTGGGATCTTCCCGGACCGGGGCATGAACCCGTGTCCCCTGCATCGGCAGGCGGACTCTCAACCACTGTGCCACCAGGGAAGACCGTAGATGTAGTTTTGATGTAGCTGTGGGGAGGAAGGTGGTCTCCACGTCTTACTCCACCATCTTGAAGCTTTCTCTGTAGACTTTTTAATGATGGCCATTCTGACTGGTGTGAAGTGATACCTCATTGTAGTTTTAATTTGCATTTCTCTAATGATTAGTGATGTCGAACATCTTTCCATGTGCCATTTGGCCATCTGTATGTCTGTTTTGGAGAAATGTCTGCTTAGGTCTTCTTCCCATTTTTGGATTGTGTTGTTTGGTTTTGGGGACTTGTTTACTCTTGATTACAATGCAACACTTTGTTAAAGGGTCCAAGGGACACCTAGTGGTAGAACTATGTTTGACCTTCACCTCCACCTTGGGCTGGTGGATCCAATTAATTCCATGAAGCAACTGCAGGCCAATCTGTTTCCAGAATTATTGGTTTAAAAACCAGTTCATGTTTGTTTGCATCTGTCTTTCCCTTCAGAATGTTCTAAGTCTTTTCACAAATAATGGGATATGTATGTGTTTAGAATCTCTCTCACATATATCAAAGATAAGAGATATTACTCAATTTTGTAAAAACAGAACTATGGAGCAGAGAGCATGTTTAGAATATTAATATAAATTTTAATCAAATACAAAGTTTAATAACAGAAGGCTGAGACTCATGACCTTATGCTTTCTAGCCCTAAGGATGCCTTCTCAGAGTCAGGGGACATTTGACTCAGACCAGCCCTGTCCACCTCCAGAGGAACTGGACCCCAAATTGAGAGTAGAGAAGAAGGCAGTGAAGAAGGTATAACTCAAAGGCTGTCCCCCAGTATACAGGTGCCTGCCCTGTGCCTCCAAATTCTCATATCTCCCCACATCAGTGCCCCTGCAGGATTTAAGGGTTGGGGGCAAGGGAACTGCAGTGATTCCCTCCCCATCCAAGCATTTCTGATGGCAGGCCAGGGTGGGTGTTAATCCAGAGTTTGGTGGGGCTAGATGCATAGAAGTGGGGCAAGTGAGAGCTTCCAAATCTGCTTTGGGCTCTTGGTATTAAAAGCCCTGGGATTTTAACTTCGAGCCCTGAGGTTGTGAGTTTTATATCTCATTTGCTTTAGATCGTGGATTGCCAACCTGGCAAATGATGGAATCACCTGGGGAGGTTTTAAGACATACCATTGCCCAGGCTAGTGTTTTACTCCCAAAGATTCCCATGTAAATGGTCTATTGGGGCCTCAAACACCCCAGGGGATTCTAATATGCAGCCAGGGTTTAGAATCACTGCTTCGGAAAGATTTCAAGGGCTGATTTAATCTATTCGCCCATGTTTTGGAGCCCTATATGTTCCTGTCTGTCAAATTGGATCCTTTCATCCATCTGTTTAAAAAGCATATATATATGCTTTAAATACACACACACACTCACGCACAATACAGGCAACCAACCTCTTTCTGTTCGGCTTCCTTTCTGGAAGCGAATTTATAGCTCTATTTTTTTTTTCCTCTAGAAATCCCCTGCAAGTTCTCCCTTGCAATTGACCTGTAATGTTTGCAGTTGATGTTGGCTGTGAAGACACACAGAATTACTTAGTAGTTTTCTGACTTTCACTGTTGTGGCCTCTCCCGTTGCGGAGGACAGGCTCCGGACGCACAGGCTCAGCGGCCATGGCTCACGGGCCCAGCCGCTCCGCAGCATGTGGGATCTTCCCGGACCGGGGCATGAACCCGTGTCCCCTGCATCGGCAGGCGGACTCTCAACCACTGTGCCACCAGGGAAGACCGTAGATGTAGTTTTGATGTAGCTGTGGGGAGGAAGGTGGTCTCCACGTCTTACTCCACCATCTTGAAGCTTTCTCTGTAGACTTTTTAATGATGGCCATTCTGACTGGTGTGAAGTGATACCTCATTGTAGTTTTAATTTGCATTTCTCTAATGATTAGTGATGTCGAACATCTTTCCATGTGCCATTTGGCCATCTGTATGTCTGTTTTGGAGAAATGTCTGCTTAGGTCTTCTTCCCATTTTTGGATTGTGTTGTTTGGTTTTGGGGACTTGTTTACTCTTGATTACAATGCAACACTTTGTTAAAGGGTCCAAGGGACACCTAGTGGTAGAACTATGTTTGACCTTCACCTCCACCTTGGGCTGGTGGATCCAATTAATTCCATGAAGCAACTGCAGGCCAATCTGTTTCCAGAATTATTGGTTTAAAAACCAGTTCATGTTTGTTTGCATCTGTCTTTCCCTTCAGAATGTTCTAAGTCTTTTCACAAATAATGGGATATGTATGTGTTTAGAATCTCTCTCACATATATCAAAGATAAGAGATATTACTCAATTTTGTAAAAACAGAACTATGGAGCAGAGAGCATGTTTAGAATATTAATATAAATTTTAATCAAATACAAAGTTTAATAACAGAAGGCTGAGACTCATGACCTTATGCTTTCTAGCCCTAAGGATGCCTTCTCAGAGTCAGGGGACATTTGACTCAGACCAGCCCTGTCCACCTCCAGAGGAACTGGACCCCAAATTGAGAGTAGAGAAGAAGGCAGTGAAGAAGGTATAACTCAAAGGCTGTCCCCCAGTATACAGGTGCCTGCCCTGTGCCTCCAAATTCTCATATCTCCCCACATCAGTGCCCCTGCAGGATTTAAGGGTTGGGGGCAAGGGAACTGCAGTGATTCCCTCCCCATCCAAGCATTTCTGATGGCAGGCCAGGGTGGGTGTTAATCCAGAGTTTGGTGGGGCTAGATGCATAGAAGTGGGGCAAGTGAGAGCTTCCAAATCTGCTTTGGGCTCTTGGTATTAAAAGCCCTGGGATTTTAACTTCGAGCCCTGAGGTTGTGAGTTTTATATCTCATTTGCTTTAGATCGTGGATTGCCAACCTGGCAAATGATGGAATCACCTGGGGAGGTTTTAAGACATACCATTGCCCAGGCTAGTGTTTTACTCCCAAAGATTCCCATGTAAATGGTCTATTGGGGCCTCAAACACCCCAGGGGATTCTAATATGCAGCCAGGGTTTAGAATCACTGCTTCGGAAAGATTTCAAGGGCTGATTTAATCTATTCGCCCATGTTTTGGAGCCCTATATGTTCCTGTCTGTCAAATTGGATCCTTTCATCCATCTGTTTAAAAAGCATATATATATGCTTTAAATACACACACACACTCACGCACAATACAGGCAACCAACCTCTTTCTGTTCGGCTTCCTTTCTGGAAGCGAATTTATAGCTCTATTTTTTTTTTCCTCTAGAAATCCCCTGCAAGTTCTCCCTTGCAATTGACCTGTAATGTTTGCAGTTGATGTTGGCTGTGAAGACACACAGAATTACTTAGTAGTTTTCTGACTTTCCTTTCTGGTTTAGGATCTGAGATTGATTTGCTTGATTGTTTTCATAGAGCTAATGATATTATTTGTTTTTTTTGTTTTGTTTTGTTTTGTTTTGTTTTGTTTTGTTTTGTTTTTTTGTGGTATGCGGGCCTCTCACTGTTGGGGC
>NC_041226.1:51713125-51714840 GCF_002837175.3 Physeter macrocephalus | reverse complement strand
CCTCTGCTGTGGCCTCTCCCGTTGCGGAGCACAGGCTCCGGACGCGCAGGCTCAGCGGCCATGGCTCACGGGCCCAGCCGCTCCGCGGCACGTGGGATCCTCCCAGACCGGGGCGCGAACCCGGTTCCCCTGCATCGGCAGGCGGACGCGCATCCACTGCGCCACCAGGGAAGCCCACATCATTTGTTTTTATTTCTATTTTTGAAGGTGAAGATATTTGCGCAGATGCACATTATTAATCACTTGAAAGAGAGCCCAACAGAAGAGAAGAGAAATATGCCAGAGGAAAGTGCCAGGAGGGCCCATGGGGATGCACAAGACTTGGCAGACCTGAACTTCAGCAAGCTTGATGCAGTCAGGATACCTGGTGAGTGAGCTGGAAACTGTGAGGCCAACTGTTCATTTTTATTAATGCTCCCTGACTTCCAAACCGTCTTCCTGAAAGAGTGGTGCAGGCTCAGCTACCATTTTGAACCTCTGTTCCAGGCTCCGGGTCTGCAGCTCATGAGAAACACTTGGAGAGTTTTTAAAACCTCCCAATGCCCAGGTAACACCTGAGACCAGTTACATAGGACTCTGAGGGTAGAAACAGACATTAGTGGTTTTTGATGCTCCCCAGGTGATTCTACCGTGTGGCCGAGTTTGAGAACCAGTGCTGTACCTAGAGTGGCCAGTGGTTCTCAGGCATGGCTGCACCTGAACTTACCTGGTGGGCTTCAAAACCATCAAGGCCTGTGGCCTTAGGGCCTGGATTTTGGAATTAAGATTCCCAGATGATTTTTATATGCAAGCAAGTTTGGGAGCCACCAATCTAGACCTAATGAGTATAAGAATCACCTGGAGATCTTGGCACACTGCGCTTCTGATTCAGCTCCTCGGAACAGGTGGCACGTGGAGTGCGGCCCACGTTTGGGCTCTGGGAATCACAGTGGAGGACTGTCTGTTTCTGGACCTTTTCTGTGCAGGAGCCATTTATAAATAGGTGACTGCATCTTTTAAAATAAAAGATTGATTTACCACTATAACTGTCTTAGATATTTTTGATTTATTTTCATTGAGTCCCCTTCATAAGGAGCTATATGTTATATATAGCATATATATATATATATATTTCTTTTTCAAACTCAACAGCTAAAATCAGTTTTAAGATTATTTTAAACGTTCACAATATTCTTGATATTTTGGGAGGCAATTTGGAGATGTCCCACAGTGAGAACTGGGAGTCATTATTTTAGGTTAGGAGTGTGTTGCTTCTAACCCTAATATGTGGATACTTATCTATCTAAATTGGTTGCTTACTGCTCCTTTACATATACAGTATTCCAGATATCTATTGCTGTGTAAAAAACAGCACCAAAATTTAGTGGCGTAAACAGTAATTTATCATCTTTCCTGTTTCTGTAGGTTGACTGGGCTTAGCTGGGTTTGCTTAAGATCTCTCACGCAGTTGCAGTCGGGTAGTAGCTGGGGCTGCAAAACACCACAATGGTGTCTTCACTCCCATGTCTGGTGCCTGAGTTGGGATTGGCTGGTGTGTGGCCACGTGACAGTCTTGGGCTTCCTTATAACCCATAGACCTCAGGTGCTTAAGTTGCTCTTGTGAGAGCTGGCATCGCTCAGAACAAACATTCCAAGAGAACCAGGCTTTCCTCTTACTGTCTAACCACAGGAGTTCCTCAGCATCATTTCTTTTTTTTTTTTTTTTTTTTTTTTTT
>NC_041226.1:51690329-51713071 GCF_002837175.3 Physeter macrocephalus | reverse complement strand
GTTGCGGAGGACAGGCTCCGGACGCGCAGGCTCAGCGGCCATGGCTCACAGGCCCATCTGGTCCGCGGCACGTGGGATCCTCCCGGAACGGGGCACGAACCCACATCCCCCGAGGACAGGCTCCGGACGCGCAGGCTCAGCGGCCATGGCTCACGGGCCCATCTGGTCCGCGGCACGTGGGATCCTCCCGGAACGGGGCACGAACCCGCATCCCCCGCATCGGCAGGCGGACTCGCAACCACTGAGCC
Organism: Physeter macrocephalus; assembly: GCF_002837175.3. Lineage (NCBI taxonomy): Eukaryota > Metazoa > Chordata > Mammalia > Artiodactyla > Physeteridae > Physeter > Physeter macrocephalus. Next base: position 51,712,823 of record NC_041226.1, on the reverse strand, counting down.
ACCAGGTAAGCCCCCTCAGCATCATTTCTGCTACATTCTATTGATTAAAAGTGAGGCCAGATTCAAGGAGGGGAGACGATTAAAGGGCATATGAACATTTGGGAGGCATGGACCCTGAGACGCCATCTTTGGAGACTTGCTACACATTATGTGTACACCAAGTTTATTATGTAAAAACAAATTTAAATATCTATTTACAAAACCCCAGGGAGGGTGAGGGAAATTCTTGTATTTGAGCTGCTGGTGTTTTGACAATTTACTCTTTTCTTCCATTGCAAATAGGTTTGCCCTAAGACAACTTTATAAAGATTATTGCCTGGCAGGTCTGATGCTAAAATTAGTGTGTTCACATCTAAGACAGTATTGCTTGTAAATCAATTAAAAAATTACTGCTATTTTTAAAAAACACTTTTTTCTAGCACATAAAAAGAGGTTTTTGTTTTTAGGAGAAATGAAATTATCTCAAATGCTTTAAAAATATATATAGTTCTACTTTGTACCAAACTTGAAATATTTAGCAAAAATTAGCATCATGATGGGTATTCCAGCTTGCGATTCAGAATTTCATACTGTTGATGCAAAGTGTTTATTATTTTTATTATTATTAGGTTAATATAAACCCTTTATGTCTGTCTATAAAGTCCACTTGCTACAAGGGCTACACTGAAGCCATAATGATTAGGTCTGTGTTCTAGCATTTTGCACCAACTTTTACAAAAACATCTCTGAGCCACTTTGACAAATATAGATTGCTATCCTGACTTTAAAACCAAGTTAATGAGGGACCTCCCTGGTGGTCCAGTGGCTAAGACTCTGGTCTCCCAATGCAGTGGGCCCAGCTTCTATCCCTGGTCAGGGAACTAGATCCCGCATGCCACAACTAAGAGTTTGCATGCCGCAGCGAAGATCCTGCATGCTGCAACTGAGACCCGGTGCAGCCAAATAAATACATAAATAAATATTTTTTTAAAACTAAGTTAATGAATTAATCAAAGTCATTACCAACTCCAGGAGACTTTAAAGAAATGCTCTTCTGCCATTTGATTCACATGTGTTATTGCTCTTATATGCCTTAATTCTTTGCTTAAAAATTAATTGATCATAGGTTCTGCCTCAAATAATCCCAGGCCCCCTGTCTTTGCAGGTGGTTTTGGGGTGACCCAGGATTGCATTGTCAACAGTTCTGTAAAGGACATTTCAACCCTTCCGCTGCGCTAAGAAGCCCATGAGCTGATGCTGCCTTTCCCTATGCTGGCAGCTGAAACCTTCCTGCTTGTGAAGTCACAGTGGGTCAGGATAATATTGTGGATGGAGAAGAAAAGGATGAAAAGCTTCCCGTCAGGTAAGCACTCTCCTGTTTCCCTTCTTCCAGATGAATATAAGTGTGACTGCTTTCCTAATAGCTTAACAAAGTATCTTTCATGATGGGGCTGCAGTATTTGGTGATTGGCCTTAAGGTCGGGGCAGCCGTGGCAAGGGGCTGTGGTTTAAAGTGATAAGACCAGGTGGCATTGAACCGTCGAGAAGATGTATTCTTATAAAATACTCTGGCTTAGTCTGTAAGTAAACAGTTTCAATGTAGCAGTTCCTCTTGTATGATATCATTCAGCTACATGGATCCAACTGTGCTTACTTGAATTATTTCCTCTTGACCCTAGTCCATATAGCCTTCCTTTCTCTTACTAACTGGGTATTTCAGTGAAGCCTTACATTGGAACAGATATCTTATGTGCACAGTGCTTGTGAGCTTTTGTTCCAAATATTGTAGTGTTTGAGAGGCTGGTGTGAGCTGATAATTTTAACTCTCTTCACAGTCATGCTGTCAGGTGCCTAGGAAACATTTTCTCCCCCTCAGTTAGAGCTCCTCTTCTGATAGGTTTGCTGATGCAGACCCAGCCACTGCCCCCCAGAAGCCTAGATGCAAACACAGCTATGGGGATGTGAGGGAACCTGCCAGGATACTACCAACGAGATGGTGCAGACATGCGCCTTCGTGGCATGGCCCCTCGCGTGAAAATTGTGATGGAATGGGGAAAATGATGTGGGAGTGCTTTATAATGTATTTGAAAAGTGATACTTCACAGTCTTTGGAAGAAATTGTTCACGTAAAAATAGTTGAGCTCCAACCAATTGAGTTACACATTTTACCACTTGATGATAGGTACTTTCAATGGGATTGTGACTAAACGATGAAATAACTCTCATTGAATTATCCAGATATCCGTGGTTTCTAGACAAGCACCTTGTCATTTTTATTTTTCATTTGTTAAAGTCGGAAGCGATACTTTCATGCCGTGTTTTAAACAGATGGGCATTGGGCCATTGCAAAGGCTTTTTACTGAACCTCCAGGTTGGCTTCTATATGGGCACCAGCCGTAACTGGAGTGGGTTGACTTGTTTTTAGAATTAACTCCAAAAAAGAGCAGGGAGAATTTTTTAAGTGAGACAACGATATCTGAGTGTAGATATCTGCATTAGCAACTGAACTTGGCGACTAGACAAATTTTCATTATTTCTGTGAAGGTACTTATTCTGTTCTGACTGATTCACACAAAGCCATGACACTTGAAGCATCATACATTCTTTTAATGTGCTGTGCAGCTGTCAACTGCTGGGCAGGGTTTCATCAGGAGCCAGAGTAGTGGCTTCTGAAACACCTGCTTTGGATGCCTTTTGAATGATCACTTTCTGTGAGCTATCACTAAGCTATTTTTTAAAATGTAGGGTAGGAGAAGAGAGGAATAATAGGGCAATTTCACTAGTGCATAATAAAAACTGCAGTGCTGCAGATAGATTTCAATGGTGGGAAGAGACCACACACCGTGGTGGGTGCCTGCACACACGTGTGCACCTCTCCTGGAAGGAAAACAGTGCATCTGGTCGTGATGTTTCCTCCTTCCTTCAGTTCCCTGTAGCTTTGCTCTATGCAGGGAAGTCCTGCCAGAATTGACAAGGAAGATACACCCCTACAGTTCCACAAGTCCTTTGTTGTCACAGATTATGTTCTTCCAGGAAGAACTGGGGCTATGCATTCACATGCATTGGGCTCCCTGGTCCCTGAACCCAACTCAGGCTCCAGAAACTCACATTCCCACCAGGGGAGGAGTGAAGGAAGCACAGCTGGCCCAGAAGAGGTACAGAGCACTTTCTTTGTCCTGTTGCTTGTGTCTATACTCACTCTAGGTTGTAAGCTCACGGTTGTAAGGGGGTTTTGCCTATTTTGTTCACTGCTCTAATCACCTGCACCAAGAACATCCTCTGGCACATATTGAGCCTTCAGTACACATTTGTTGAACTGAATGGACACCCACCATTTACTTCACATCCCCAAAGAGGTTCCCCTACATAACCTATCAGAGACCTTAAGGCAGTCCCAGTTTTCGTATGGGACTTATCTGTCTGAGATATTTTTTAGATAGGACTTCAAAGTAAAGTGTTATAAAATATAACATAAAAATTCCCTTTAAACTCACATTCTCATTTTCAATGCCTGGGTTAAAGTGATTACAGCTCTTTGGTCTGTGGCAGCTCTAAGCCTACTGGAGGTATCAGTTTTAGTTAATGCAATGATAAAACACACCGTTTATAGGGCTCAAGTGCTACAGGGCAGAGACATTTCTTCAAGTGGAGGCAATGTTCAGTTTTTCTGTATCATTATTCTACACTACAAAGCCACACGAACAGGAATGGAAGGCATTTCAGGATGGGGCAAGATGTGCAGAAAAGAGAGAACATAGCAGGCTGGAGGCTACTATCTTAATTAGGACCTCTTTACAAGGCTGGTACTTGGCTGGCATCTGGGAACTTGGCACTTGACCCACTCCCTAACTGATAAAAATGATCCACTTTGCCTAAACGGTGCAAGCAATGTGAATTATGCTGAACACCTGCTTTCCTTCTTGGAGTTTGGAATTATCATTGTTGCTGGGCAGAGGGTGCCTTCATGACCAGCTGCTTATAAAAACCTTGGGTGGTAAGTCTCTTCCCAGGGCAGAAACACTGAACACATTTTCCTGAACTTTTCTCTGCTGGAGAAAGGAGCACATTCACCTCCCTCCTCAACCTGGAGGGAGGGAGCGTTGAAAGCCTATGCAGGGGTTTCTCCAGACTCTGCCTGTGTCTTATTCTCTTGTGGATCCTGTATCCTTTCACTATAGTAAACCTTAACCATGAGCACAGCTATATGCAGAGCCCTATGGGTTCTTTTGGCATGCACCCGAATATGTGCCTGGTCTTGGGGATCCCCCAAATATATGCTAGAGCACCAGGGGTCCCCAGAGTGGGCAAAGGTATGCCTGGGGACTGAGGCGCTTTGGCTCAAGGTCATGAGTATGTACTGAGGATGCAGAAATACAGAGAAGGAGCTGGAATAAACCTCTCTCTGTGAGCTAGAGCCTTTGTCTCAGTCTCACGGTGGATTTTCTCCCTGGCCGTCTGGCCTGCTCCGTGTGGAGGACTCATTTGCCTACACACGGGGCCTATCACACTAACAGTGGGCTGAGCTGCATCCTTCATTGCTGTACCCAGGGAAAAGGAAGGGAAGAAACAAGCATTTGCCACAATGCCTAGACATCAGATCAGAGCTGCCGGAGTCCCATCTTGGGCTTTCTCAGGATAGAATAGCTCACCAGCTGTCCTTGCTCCCCAGCCTCATGGAAGGAAGAGAGGCTAGCTCAGCTTTAACTCTCTCATTCCATCCAAAGTCTCCACCGGCACTGTGACCCTAGCTTTTTGAAAGGAATCATCTGGAAAAGAATGTGGGGAGCCAATCTGTCTCTTCCTCTCTCTCCTCTATTATCTGTATGTGGTAAGGTGGGGGTGGATGGTGTGCAGGGTTGTCAGTGAAGAGGACCCTTGAGCTCTCTCTACAGACCCATATCCCCCCATATTTTCTCCTGCCTTCACTTAACTCAGTGGGCATAATAGCCAATATCAAGGTCACCTTGAGTGCTGTTGTCCCCCTCAGGAGAGACTGTCTTCCCCAACACCTGCTGTTGGTCCGAAGTGAGCTTTGAGGGTGTGACAAGTTAAACTGAGTCATATTAAGATTTTTTTTTAAAGAGTTTAGTTGAGCACAGATCGATTTGAATCATGCAGTACCCAGTCTAGCAGGTAGAAAGGGGATCTAAAGAGCTGTGCAAAATGAAAGCCTTTTATAGGCAGAAGGGAGTGGAAACAAGGAAGTTACACTAGGCAAAACAAACAAACGAACAACAAGTTGGTTACTGCAGGGTTCCTTTCCTTAGGAGATGGCAGGGGTCTATCAGGCAGATTACCTAACTAGTGCTGATCAGAGATTCCTGATTTGCTGGTTGAGGGTTCCATTTTTGGAAGAGCCAAAACTGTAGTTCAGTTAGTCTCGATTCGGTGGATATGGGCTTAGCATAAACAACTCCATCTGGGGTTCGTTGTCTTGTTTTTAACAGGGGTTATCTGAGGATATTATTAATGGCCCTCAGATCTTGACCCTAGAAACTTCTGAAATGTATCAAGATAGGATAATTAAATTTAATCTCAAGGTCACAGTAGAAACCACCTCTTCTATCTCCTCTTTTATCAACCTTGTTCAAATTTATAAGGGTTACCATGATGTGTCCTATGGAACAATATAATCCATGTAATACAGAGCCAGCAATAAAAAATTATACCCATTTCTAAGTACTGCTTCTGCTACATTCTATAGATTTTGATATGTGGTACTTTTGTTATTGGTTAGTTCTAACTGTTTTATAATTTTCTCTGTAATTTCTTTTGTGACCCAAGAGTTACTTAGAGGAATGTTTATTACTAAACACTTCAGGCTTTTCTAATTGTCTTTTTAATTTTGATTTTTAACTTGATTACATTGTGATTAGAGAAAATGATCTGGATGATCCAGTGCTTTGAAAAGTTGAGACTTGCTTTATGCCTAAGTATATGGTCCATTTTTGTAAATGTTCTGTGAGATTGTTAAAATATTGTGAATTCTCTAGTTTTTGAGTACAGAGTTCTCTATATGTCCATTAGATAAGACATGTTGATTGTGTTTAAAACTTATATAGTCTATTTATTTTTGGTTTCCTTGAAATATAAATTACTAAGAGAGAAATGTTAAAATTCTCTCAGTATAGTGTTGGATTTATCTGTTTCTCCTTGCAGTTTAATAGTATTTAGATGCATGGAAGTTTAGAATTATTTTAGTCACCTAGTGATTTGAATTTATCATTATTATCTCTTTTCTAATAATGCTTTTTTGCTTGAATTCTTTTTTGTTTAATATTAACATTTAATTATTCTAGCTTTCTTTTGTTAATATTCCATCCACATTTCCCCTGTATTTTTTACTTTCAACTTTTCTGCATCCTTGAGTAGAGTCTTGAATAAAGTACATAACTGGATTTTTTTTTTTTTTTTTTTTTTTTTTTTTTTTTTTTTTTTGCGTTACGCGGGCCTCTCACTGTTGTGGCCTCTCCCGTTGCGGAGCGCAGGCTCCACGGCATGTGGGATCTTCCCGGACCGGGGCACGAACCCGTGTCCCCTGCATTGGCAGGCGGGCCCTCAACCACTGCGCCACCAGGGAAGCCCCATAACTGGATTTTAAAAATGCCTTCTAGGGACTTCCCTGGTTGTCCAGTGGTTAAGACTCCAAGCTTCCAATACAGCAGGTGCGGGTTCGATCCCTGGTCGGGAAACTAATATCCCACATGCTGCGTGGCACGACCAAAAAAAAAAAAAAAGCCTTCTATTTAAAAATAGCAAAATGGACTTGAACAAAATTTAAAACTTCTGTTCTTCAAAAGAGACCATTAATATCACAGTAAGACAAGCCACAGACTGGGAGAAAATATTTGCAAAAGAAGATATCTGTTCAAGAACTTATGGCCAGAATATAAAATGAACTCATACAACTCAATCAGAAGACAATCTAATTATAATAATAGGTAAAAATGGGCAAGAGTTAGTCATTAGGGAAATGCAAATTAAAACCACAATGAGATACCATTATACACACACTTGACTGGCTAAAATTATAAAGACTGATAATTCCAAAGGTTGGTGAGGATAAGGAGAAACTGGAACCATTGTACATTGCTGGTGGAAATGTAACATGATAGAGCTACTTTATAGAAAACAGGTTTTACTAAAGTTAAACATGTACTTACCAAATGACTCAGCATTCCCATTCCTAGGAATCAACTGGAGAGAAATGGAAAGATACGTCCACAGAAAGACATGTTTGTGTATGTTCATAGAAGCATTATTCATAATAGCCCCAAACTGGAAACAATCCAGTCACTCTTTAACTAATTAATGGGTAAACAAATGTGATATATCCATACAATGGAATGCTACTTGGCAATGAAATGGAATAAAGTACTGATACATATGTGGAAAAATCTTAAAACTATTATGCTAAGTGAAAGAGCCGGACACATAAGACTATATATTGTATGATTCCATTTCTATGAAATGTTGGAAAAGACAAAACTATAGAGATAGAAAGCAGATCATTGGCTGCTGAGGGCTGGAGATTGGGAGTGGGAATTGATTGCAAACAGGCCTGAGGAATGTTTGGAAGTGATAGAAGTATTCTAAAACTGGATTTCAGTGATATTTGCACAACTCTATACATTTACTAAAACTCATAAAATGTAAAATGGATGAATTGATGATATGTACAGTAGCTGTTAATAAAACAAACATTTAAAAATGTGTTCATAGGGCTTCCCTGGTGGCGCAGTGGTTGAGAGTCCGCCTGCCGATGCAGGGGACACGGGTTCGTGCCCCGGTCCGGGAAGATCCCACATGCCACGGAGCTGCTAGGCCCGTGAGCCACGGCCTCTGAGCCTGTGCGTCCGGAGCCTGTGCTCAGCAACGGGAGAGGCCACAACAGTGAGAGGCCCGCGTAACGCAAAAAAAAAAAAGAAAATGTGTTCATAGTCTTTGTATTTTTTAAATGGAGCATTTAGTTCATTTACTCTCTTCATAATTATATATATATTTGGATTTTTCCTATCATTTAAAAAATTTATTTGTTTTTATATAAATTTATTTATTTATTTATTATTTTTTGGCTGCGTTGGGTCTTTGTTGCTGTGTGCGGGCTCCCTCTAGTTGTGGCAGGTGAGGGCCACTCTTCGTTGCAGTGCGCAGGCTTCTCATTGCAGTGGCTTCTCTTGTGGAGCACGGGCTCTAGGCGTGTGGGCCTCAGTAGTTGTGACACGCAGGCTCAGTAGTTGTGGCTTGCAGGCTCTAGAGCGCAGGCTCAGCAGCCGCGGTGCACGGGCTTAGTTGCTCTGCGGCATGTGGGATCTTCCAGGACCAGGGATCGAACCCATGTCCCCTGCATTGGCAGGTGGATTCTTAACCACTGAGCAACCAGGGAAGTCCCTCCTATCATTTTATATTGTGCTTTCTGTCTGTTCTGCCTTTTCTATATTTCTTTTCCCCCCTCCTTTCTTACCTTTCTTTGGATTATTTTTTTCCTAATTCCATATTTCTCTCTCTATCAACCTGAAGTGATACGTTCCACTGCTGTTTTATAATAGTCACCCTAGAAATGTCAACATACATACTTACAAATCAAAGTCTAGAGTTAATAGTGTTGCCCTTTTCTTGAACAACATAAGGAATTTAGAATACATTAACTATAATAACTCCCTGCTTATATATATATATATATATATAATATGTATATAATGCTAATGTTGCAGTTTTTAACCCCACAAGACATTTTTATTACTTTATACAGTTTAATATATATCTGACTACCCACATATATACTATGTTTTGGCTGTCATTCTTTATTACATTTCAGACTCTACATCCATGATATTTGTCTCAAAAATTTTTTTTGTAATGAAAGGTGATATATTGTAGTGGTTAAGAACATGACTCCTAGAGCCAAACTGCTTTATTCTTTAGGCTGTTTTTTATTTATGCTTTAAAGATAGAGAAACTTAAGTAGAGGGTTATCCAGAACCATGGCCAGGGTCACATCTAGTCAATGGCAGAGACAGGATTTGAAGCCATGAAAACCTTATTTTAAACCCAATAGCATCCCCTCCATTGTGAAGGGCTTCTGATAACCCATAGTGTAAGAAGTCCATTGGTGGCACAACAGACCAGAGCCCTTCTTCTGTCAGCAAGTTGTATGCAGAAGTTCAAATCCCTCTCAAGCCTTGAGGTTCATCAAGTTCATAAATAACGCCTCTGAAAAGATTAAGCAAATCACAGGTGACCTGAATTTCAGACTTATGAATGCTTATAAAATAAATTTCTCTGTGTTTCTTGCACCATTCTCTTGCTATAGGTAACTGGAACTGTCTTGCAAAATTTACAGGACAAGGCTTCTTCCATGTATATCCAGTTCTGTGTCTGGACTCTCTTCAGCATGCTGCATTTATTCCCAGGCAGACCAAGAACACACCCTTGCTCTATAAAGCAAAGCATTTAATTTTCCCCAATATAAAGTCATTTAGATGTTGGTAAGCCTCAGGAGAGATTGCATGATGGAACTGTTAAATGCTAGAGAGATTTTGAAACTATCTGTGGTGGAGAGGGTTCTTTCAGAAGTGAGGTTAACACAGAGCAGTCTTCCAGGTCTTCTAGGTTTTCTACTGTCTCTATAAGCCTTTCTACAGTGTGGCAGGACAGCATCCTGCAGGCATTGCCTCTGAACTTTTCCTGTAGGTCTTTCTGGCTCAGAGGCTTCCTCCAGTGACCGTAGAAGGTATCAGAGTGCCCTGTGAAGATGGCTCCATCCTTGAGGGCAACACTTATCTCGCAGTAGAGGGTGTTGAAATTTGGTAGGTTGTCCTGAGGGTGCTCCAGCTCTACCTTACCAAGCAACTCTCTTACCTGTGGCCTGTTGACCTGGTGTTTGTGGAATGATGGGACAGTGATGGCACCATCCAGCAGCATGGCGCAGGCCACATACTGGAAGGAGTGGCGGGCCTCATGCTCCGAGTCTGGGAAGGGCCTGTTCACATACTGGGCATCTGGAATTCTAAGCACAATTCTCTCCATGTGGTCAGTGGGAAGCAGGGCTCTGTCTCTTACAAGCTGTTTTCTCACAGATGCAGCTGCGTCTGCCACCCAGTGCGTGGCCAAATGGGCAGGGAAAAGCTTGAAGGCCACATCCTGCTGGTCCAGCAGCCAAGTGTGTGCATCTACGTCTGGAATGATTTGGGGGGCATAGTTGGCATAGAAGGCCCCAAACCCTGACTCCATGTCCAAGACCTGTTTGTTTCCCTGGAGACCCAGCATTGCCAGAAAAGCAGCTTCTAGCCCGTGCCTGGCAGCATTGCCGACGTGAAGAGGCTTGGTCTGAGTGGCAGCATTCGCCATGGGTGCCCCAGCATGAGAAACAGCAATAGCCAGGGCCTCTTGGCACTCTGTCATGCTGAGCCCCAAAAACTTAGATGCCGAAGCAGCACTACCCAAAGTTCCCACTACTGAGGGGGGATGGAATCTGAAAAACAAAAAACACAAGAGTTGGAGACTTACAAACCTCAACCCCCAGGGGGCAGTATAGCACAGTGATCGGGAGCTTAGCTAATGGAGCAGCCCTAATGCCTAGGTTCAAATCTCAGCTCTTCCTCTTATTAGCTGTGTGATTTTTGGAAAACTTATTCAACTTCTCTGTATCTGTTTTCTCTTATATAAAATGGTCATAATAATAGTATCTACTTCATAGGGTTTTGTGAGTTTTGAACGAATTCGCATGATTACAACAGTGCCTGACATAGTAAATTATTTATAAATGGTACTTTTGCAATTATTGCCAAAAAGGCAAAAGTTGTTGAGTGCTGAAAGCCTATGTAAGTAACTGTAACAATTGAGGGCCTTGTAGAAACCGTGAAAATTCACTCAGTATTCCAATTTATTCCTCCCCCAGCAGGCTGGACCAACGGGCAAAATAAATACTAGATTGAACCATATGATACAGTCAGCGTTTGACCATTTTTGATCTATGGATTGAGCAGTCGGGTTTAGGATATTCTGAATGTTCCCATTAGTCTGAAGGACCCTAGCAAATACCAAAGTAGACTCTGCTTTGAGATGAGATGAGGGATATTCAGAGTAGCCACAGAGGCCAGAATGACATGATCATCCTGGGGTGAGAGGCTCCAATTTAGTGCATGGTCCTCATTGCTTGATAGGCTCTCTAAAACCAGAGGAGACTTTTTAGTAGTACTTCTGAGGTCACACCTTTGTATATGGATGTACAGTTTGATATGTGACTGGTTGAGTTGACTTATCTGCCAGCACTAACATCAACATCTTCAACTGAGCCAACCTCTGTGTCAGAAAGATCTACAGAGAAAACGACTAACAGATGAAGGGGAATGTGGCTGCCTCACGATGGGGCACAGTTTCTCCATACCTCTTTGGTATGTCCTTGGCTTCCTTGGAGAAATGCATTAATCGGCCTTGCACTTCAATACCAACGTTGAAAGCCAGCAGCAGGTCAAGGCCAGAACACTTTGGACTTGGAGGCAGGGCTTCTGATAAAGCCATGAGGACAGGAAGGACAGCTCCAGAAGGGTGGGTGGCAGGGTACCACGTGTCATCAAAATCCATTGAGTGAATCTATGTGAACAGATGCATAAACAACAACCAAAACCTAAGTGTATTTCCCTGAATGCAATGACTTTTGGACCAGTCAGGGTTTCGTCCAATAATAACCTTGTTTGATGTGAGAGTTTTAGATCTGATTCTCTGAAAATTAAACCTATGAACTGGCTGTGATTCTTAATCTCATGACTTGGCACTAGACATGCTGTCCTCTGTCCAGATCAGGTGCGACCTTGGGGAGCAGCTAGTGAACGGGCAGGGAGCTTGGGTCTCACTCAGGTGCCACAGCCCCTGGAAAGATCTTTATCTACCTTATAAACAAAGCTGTAGAATTAGGTGGCTGCTCCTCCCTCCCTCCCTCTGACACCCTTCAAACAAGTCACATGAAAAGTTTAATGTCATTTATTCCACATCAGGCCATATTTTTTGAACCCTTTTATTAGAAATAATTTCAAACTTATGGAGAAGTTGCAAGAACTCTTGAACCCAGTTTAACTATTAAGCTATATTTTAAAATCATTTGGTTTTTCCTTATATGAAATAGTAATAACCAGAAGTTCATTTAAAAATAGATCTTTGTCTACTAGTCGTGGCTGGTGCCTTTCCCACTGCTTACTTACTGGACGTTTACTTCTGGATGCACCATTAGGTTTGACTTTCAATATTCTGAACTACTGTCCCATGAACCATAAAAATATCTCAGAAATCCCAACAGATTCATGTCCAAATTATATCTTTTAGACTTCCCGTGACACACAGAAAAAGCATAAAGATTGTCAGATGAGAAGTGCTGATTTTTGGTTCAGAAAATGTAGACACCTTATGGCCATTGTTTCTTTCTCAGTAAATATCTGTTGAATGAATGAATGAATGAATGAATGAATGAAAGACTGGTTACTGGATAGAAGCTGATACTGCCCACAACAGAAAGAACTGACAAGGAATTGAGTCTGGATATTTAATTTAGAGTTGCGATACCTTAGGGGCATTTTTATCTAAATACTTCCATCTTATTTCCTCTACTTCACAATTGGTTTGAAAAGCATCATTTCACTGTAAAAACGTGAAAACTGAAATTACTACAAGGAGAGAGGGCAGGCCACTTCACCTCTCTGAACTTCAGTGATCTCATCAGTAAGATATGGAAACTGGGCAATTTCTGAGATGTTTTCTGGCCCTGAAATCGTTCTGATTGTTGAACAGTTACAAAGACATGGAAATCTCCTTACAGCCACACCGTTAACGAAAGCAGCGTATGTTGGTGGGAGCCTGAAGTCTGGCTGGCCCCAAACAGTGCTGGATACATTGGAACTATAGATCTGAAACAAAAGAGTATCAATCAGTGATACAGAGTGTGAACCCAACATGCCAAGTCACCATTTCAAGAGTTGTTCTTCATGTTTGGAGGCATTACTTTAATAATACTTCTTATTGAGCCCTTTGTGCTAGACTGAAGCCCTAGTCATTGGATTTCTTTCTTCCTTGTAGAAGAATATATAACTTTTTCTGTGGAAGGGAGAGGAGAAGCTGTTTCTCAGTCCCAGACTGTGATCCATAAGTGCGCCAAGGAATGAAGTCTGAATTTACTCTTATTTACTCCTTGAGGATGAATACTAGGAAAGGTGACTAATCGTCTATAGACCAAGCATAGTCTTTGGAGAGCGGATGCTACATCTCTCATGTAATCACCTCCTCTCTGCTCAGGGTGCTCGCCCAGGCTTTTCTCCAGAGAATCTTGAAGTCTTTGCATGAACAAATGGCCTGGGACTATGGCTGCTAAGACTCTCAGGTAAAAATGTGCTTTCAGTCAGACTAGTAATCAACTTTGAGATTTTGCTAGCCTTAAGATTAAGACTGGTCTTAAGATAGTGACTTAGTAAAGGATGTGGGTGAATATTAAGACTCAGGTAATAAAGCATAGAAAAGCATAAAGCTATATACAACAATGCTATACACACCAAGCACTATCTCTAAAATGAAGAGTAGGGCAGTAGAACACAAACGCACGTCCCTGCGCACGCTTCTGGGTACACCTCACAAAAAGGCGCACTTGCACACTTGGTTTTAGCTCCAAAGTAGACATTGAGCTTCTTACTTTACTGTATTCCCTGGCTTTGTGAAACACTTCTGTACTGGTTCCCAGGAACCCAACACCCAGGGTATCCAGAATCATCCTCTTGCTCCTCTGGATAACACGATCTGTCAGGTGTCCCACTTTCAAGCCGTGGATCACTTTGGCAAAGCTTTCTGTGACAGACTTTAAAGGGAAGAGTGTTAGAACAGTGCGTCACTCACTTTGTATTCACACACTTCTTTTCTACGCGAGAACTGGAGCTACTTTTTTTTTTTTTTTTTTTTTTTTTGCGGTATGCGGGCCTCCCTCTGCTGTGGCCTCTCCCGTTGCGGAGCACAGGCTCCGGACGCTCAGGCCCAGCGGCCACGGCTCACGGGCCCAGCCGCTCCGCGGCATGTGGGATCCTCCCAGACCGGGGCGCGAACCCGGTCTCCCTGCATCGGCAGGCGGACGCGCAACCACTGCACCACCAGGGAAGCCCCATGGAGCTACTTTTACGTAAGGAGTTTACTCCACTGTAGGAAACGCAGTTGGTTAAATTAAGTTCAGTTCCTAAAAGATGATGGGTACTGAACACATGTGTGAGGCAGGGGGATGTGGAAATGAGCGATAGCCAGTTTCTGTCCTCAGTCGAGTGGAGGACACAGAGTAGCAAGCAGATAATGTGTGCTTGGGTGGTGGGCTCTGGTGGAGGCACGCAGAGGCTCAGAGGGGGAGCAGGGGAGGGACGTCTCGCCCACCACGTGGGCACGCCTGGGCGTGGGGTGCATTCAGACAGGTAGGAGCTGCCACTGGTAGACACGTGCCGGGTGTTGAGCCGAATGTTTTAAATACAGTGTCTACTTAATACCCGCTGGTCTCTAGGTGTGTATCGTGAGTCTCTTTCTGCAGGTGAGGAGACCAAGACCCAGAAAGGTGAAGTCCCCAAGTCACACAGCTATAACTTAGTTAGTCTGGACACAAACCCCTGTAGGTCTAACTCCAAAATCGATGCATCTAGCTCTTAAGCCCCCATTTCCTGAGGAACACATACATCAGAAACCTGGATTTCTTGCTGAGAATGAACATTTCTGGTTCTCCATCCCACACCTCCAGAATTAGACCCTCCTCAGAACCAGAACATTTGGAAGCTTAGTACAGGGTTCTAGGTTTCCATTAAGCTCTCTAGGTGATTCCTAAGATAGCTCTAGTGCTGTCATGTCCAATGTGGTAGCCACTCTCCACATCTGGTGATGGAGCGCTACATGTGACTAGTCCAAACTGAGACGTGTCATCAGAGGAGAATAAATACTGGGTTTTGAAGACTTAGTAGGAAAACAAAGGAATATAAAGCATTTCATTAATAATTTTAAAATATTGATTACATGCTGAAATTGATAATATTTGGGGTATATCGTTAAATAAAATATATGATTAAAATTCCTTTCATCAGTTTCTTCTTACTTTTTTAAAATATGGCTACTGGAAACTTTAAAATTACACTCGAGAACCACTGCCTGCTCTTTCTGTTGGTGGAGACTTGCTGGAGGAGTAGATACCTGAGCTGCTTATGAAAACTTCTGGGAGTCAGCCAGGCGAAGGTGCTGAGAATGAAGATGGAGGTTAAAGGCAGAGGTAGCAGCGTGGGCTGGGGCTTGGGGGTGTTGGTGTGGGGCGGTGCCGTGAACTGGGCAAACTCCAGCCGCAGGGCTGCCCGCAAGGGGCAGAGATGACAGGGAGAAAGGATTTGCAGGCCAGGGCTGAATGGTGAAAGTTATATTATGCTAAAGACTGTGACGTCATCAGGGAGCCATAGTGCTGTCTTAAGAGAGGAAGAGGCAGAACTGTGTTTTGCAAAGATCTCTGTAGGTACTCATGTAGAGAATGGATGGGGAGGGGTAGACAGGGCAGGTGAGAGACCGACGCCACAGGTTCTGGATGGGGAAACGGCAGCGCCATTTGCCGTGAGAGGGAACACAGGAAGAGGAGCAGACTTCTGGGCAACGACGCTGGGCTCATCGTGAACCTGTTGAATGTGAAACGCGTGTGGTCATCCTAGTCGAGAAGACCTTATGTTTCTACCCACAAACCAGGTAAAGAGCATGTCTGTTATGTAGTTAAAAACATCCTTTCATGTTTCACTATATGCCTAGCACTTAGTACCACTTAGTAAATGTTAGGTCGCTTCCCTTCCCTGCTCTGATTATTGCGTCATTATACAACTTCTTTGTCTCTGTGAACATCAGATAACTCATTTTAAAACGTGAGCTATAGGATGGGGGTGGGGGCTTATTGGAGAGAGGATCTGGGGTGTCTGGGGCTCTCTGATGCTAAGCTCAGTGCAAGAGCAGAGGTGCAAAGATAGAACCAGTTCCCAACTGAAAGTCCTTCAACCTGGCCACCGACCTGTCGACTTGTCCTATATTTTCAATCCCTAGGCTGTCAAGCCAGGGAAACCTTGCCAGTTGCGAAACAACGGGTTGCTTTTTACGTCTCTGAAGCTTTGCCAGAACAATGAGAGGAGGCTGACGTGGGAGGAAGCAGGAGAGGAGATGGCTGGAACAGAGAAAGGGGTCTGGGATGCAAGTTTCAGGTTAGGGTGGAGAATAACAATAACTTGGATTTTCATGTGGCTAGAAATCTGGGTAAACATTCTAGGGCCAGAGAAGGGAAGGAGGGAAAAGAACTGGCTTGATGATTTGCCAACTAAAACTTAGAGATTCAAGCACTGGTTGGATCCTTTCTTACAAGCAAAACTACCTCTTTTTGACCTCTCTTCCCATCCCCACAATTCCCACAGTTGAGGCAATTCATGATGGATCGTTCATCTCTTCAGGGTTAGATCTGACCTGGGAGTGCCTTCTGGGGCAACGTGTATGCCTGGGAAGCATGTATCTGCAGGGCGCCACCATGGAGCGCGGGAGGTGATTGGGGCATCCATCCACACAATCCCACGGTGCTAGTGACTTATGAAAGTGGGACCCCAATGGACCCCCTGACAAGTCCTGAACACCACCCCGTGTGCCAAAGAACAGCCTCTTTCTGGCCCCTGAGGAAGGGAACACTAGGAAATAAACATGCAGCTGCTCCGCTGTCTTTAGCCTGTTCCCATCTCTTTCTAAAATATCTTTTTGGTCTTCTTGATTTTCTCCTGGCATTTACATCTGTTCTTAGTAAAATACTATGATTAATGTATAAATTAAGGTGAAATATGCAGTTATTTAATAAATATTTCAGGAGTTCTTGTTATGTGTCTGCCCTGTGCTAAGCACTCTAGAATACCAAACCAAGATATTATGGTTCCCGCCACAAAAGGCTTATCTTCTCCAGGGGACTAAGGACAGTAGACAGATAATTAGAAAAGCAATCTGGCAATGCCATAATGGATACATGCCAAACTAGAAGCTTAAAATTCTATGAACTTATAATGATTCATTTTCTTCCTAATTTTATACCAGAAAATTATGTCTATTCTTGGTAAAACATTGATAAAAAACAAGATGCAGTTAATTAGACCACCCAGAGGCTATGAGAAATATTAAAATCACATTTTTAAAGTAGAAGCAGGTAGCTCTTAAAAGGAGAGGGCAACTGAGGAAATGGAGAAGAAAAGGAAAGCTAGAAAAACCAATTTAAATAAGCCACATAAAAGGAAACAATACCTTGAGCATCATGTTGTTCTAAAGAGGAGGTCTGTCTCAGGAGTGAATTGGGGAAAAATCTGGTTGCTGTGTGACTGTCTTTATACTCCTCTCTTCTCTCAAACTCATTCTCTTTCACTTTGTTCTAACTTGAAAATTTCCACCATTTCAACACCTCCCAGCTAAACTTACTTCAACTTCCTCTGCCGTGAGTTGTTTAACTTACCAGTAAACTAAATAAATAAACCCAAGAAGTACAGGAGCGATGATCATATGATTCCTCACAGATAACAGAAAAGTACATTATGGCAAAACTAGGCTTGCATCTTGTGCCTAGGTGCCATATGTCAAAATCAGAAAAATATTCACACTCTTCTATCTAGGTGTGCTACTTCTAAAAATTTATCCTAAGGAAATAGACATGGATTTATGGGGGAAAAACTAGCAAATGAAATAAAATAAAATTCACAGACTTACTTACAATATTAAAAATTGGAAAAAATCAAATGCCTCCCCAATAGTGGCTTGGTTAAGTAAAATACGGCATGTACGGTATTTAAGGTACACTCTCATTTTCCCCTTCCATTTCACGTCTGCTAATCACCATTGTCAAGGGACAAAAGTACCAGAAGTTCCTGGTAGCTTGTGATTAAGAACTTAGAAGGGCATTGGGCATTAATCACACTTCTTTTCAGGTGTTCCTTGATTTGTTCCTGAACTGCATTTTTCAGTATATGCAGATCTGTGGTTCCTGGTCCTCTGCCTGGCTTCTGGGATCTATTGCCTGCTGCCCTGCTATTGCCCAAGTGGGCTTCAACACAGCTTGTTTAAGCCTTTTTGTTTACCATCAATCACTGTGGGTTGGCTAGTCTGAACCCAGCTCTGGTCCTCTAGGGAATTGTGATTTCCCTTGGGCTGTTTAGTCCTGGCCAGTTGGTTTGTACTGACAGTGGATACCAACAATCAGGTTATTTAAAATTTGAGCTTGTTGTTCCAGGAGTAGTGGTGGAATTCTTCTTTGAGGGGGATTGTATTTTAATTTTAGAGGAAGTCTCCAGGAGCCTTGTGGCTCTACCCTCATCCTGTAACAGAAGGGAGAGTTTGGGACAAAGAGAAACTAAATGGCTCTGCATAAAAATGCAAAAGGCTGTCTTTCTTGTGGTCAGACTGTACCTCTAGGAGAAGAGGTTAGGTGGTCTGCTTCTCTTGGTTGGAGCCTGTGAAGAAAGAGTCTGGGGCTCTGGAGACAGGGTCAAGGGCAGGGTCAGTGGGAATCCCCGTGGATTGTTGGGGGTGATACCCTGGTTATAAGTCAGAACTACACACAGGTGAGGGGTGAGGCTGGAGGTGGGGAGGTGGTCAGCGGGGACCCCCATGTGGAAGGACATAGGCAGACAAATTTAAGGAGCTGTGGAATCAGATATCTACTTTGAAGTTTTTCTTTACAATATAATAATTGTTTGTCATCCTCAGGAAAGTTTGTTACATACCACAACCTAGTGTCAGCCATGCTTTGGGGAGTGAAGGCAGGGCGGTTGTTTGTGCATAAAGAAGGCTGGGGGTACCAGTCAGAGGGAGAAGTGACCGGCAGCAGACTGGGGGTGGAGGTACCTTTTGGTTATCCTAAGTAGTAGAGAAGTCAAAAGAAGGGGGTCTGATTGTACCTAGTTGAATGACACAAGAAAGAGGGACTTGAAGGGATGACACTGGGGGATGTTTGGATTCTCTTCTTAAGCCAGCTGTGGCCTGAGGCGGGCTTCCCAACCATGGTCCAGATTGGGGAAACCCAGAACCAGGCTCAGCATAGGCACCCACAGTGGTTGTGGGCAGCAGGGTACCATTTCAGACAATCTGTTTTATATCAGTGGGCTCCAAACCCAGGTTCCAGTGGACGGGTGAATTTCTGTATCCAAAAGTAAAATGAATATTTGGGGATAGGGGGCAAGATGGGTATATAGGGCCATTTGGATAGACTCCAGCAAGTAAGAACAATCGTACTGTAAGATTTTGTGATTTATTTCTAGATAGTTTACATAAATTGGTGTTAAGAGTAATCTCATTGAGTTGAAAGGAAACAGACATCTAGTTTGAAAAACACTCAAAATAGAACTCTCTAAGAATTACCTCAGTTGGGAGTTCTGGAGTTTTCAGCTTACTTAGATATTTAGAGACTCCTAAGGCCACTTCTACATGAAAGTGAAGAATGGGCTATGCTGGCTTCAACCGTCTCACCATGGAAAAACTTTATAAAGTGATGATGAGCTTTATCAAGTCTGATGATCTTTGATGGAAGGGCTGTCATTTAGCATCTCTGGGCTCTCACTTTTTGTCACTATTGAATTCGAAGACGCGTTAGTTCAATTATTTGCTTGCTTAATTACTTTGTGCTTTTATGGAACTGTGACCAGTTTAAAGACTAAAGCCCTCTGTAATTAGAATCACTTTCTAACTATCTAGGGGCTTAAATGATAAATTGTAGATTGACCGGCACCTCTCTAATCAAAAACAATTGATGGCTTCCAGTTGCCTCCTTGCTCCTAGCTCTAAGTAGAAGCCAGATTATTTTTAAAAGCAAATTTGATCTTCCATCACTGTCTAGAGGGGAAGCAGTGTAGAGAGCAGCCCCATGAAGGCCCATGTGGGGCAGACCTGAAGCCTCCTGCTAATGGTGGGTTTGGGTGAGCGTCTTTCCATAGCAAGCCCAGTCTTCAGAGACCTGGCTGGCAACTTAACTGCAACCTCCTGAGAGACCCAAAGCTATGCCTCCCAGCTAAGCTGCTCCAGGAATCCTGACCCTCAGAAACTGTTAAGATGATAAAGGTTTGTTCTTTTAAGGGGAAAAGTCTTGAGGGTAATTTGTTACACAGTAATAGACAATACAAACTCCAACCTGTTAATATGCCTTACACGGGCCCTTAGGATCGGACCCGAGTTCTCTCTCCATTCTCACATTGGGCCACCCAAGGGGCCAAGATCTTCATGCCTTAGGGACCTTTGTACCAGTGATTCCCTCCCACTTCTTGTGTCTTCTCCCCACATCATACTCCTTTCTTCTCCCCTCACCCCACAACTTTCTTCTCCTCATCTTCCATCTAAGTCAGTGGTTCTTAGCCAGAGATGAGTTGTCCCCCAAGGGACATTTGGCAATGTCTGGAGACATTCACCAAGTTGTGGCATCTAGTGGGTGGGGCCCAGGGATGCTGCTAAGCTGCTAAACATCCTACAATGTAGAGAACAGCCCCCTACAACAACAAATTAATTGGTCCAAAATGTTAATGGTATCGAAGTTGAGAAACCCCTATCTAAGTGTAGAGGTTACATCTAGGAGGCCTCCAAAACATGCCAAGTTTAGGTCAACATGCTCACCTGCATGTTCCTATAGGGCACAAAGTTTCCCTCTTTATATTCCTTATTAGATAGGGAAGTTCTGCTTAGGAAGGGAACTGATATACCCCGTTGATCACTACATGCAGAGTCTCACACATAATAGGTGCTCAATAAATTTTTGTTGAATGAATTAACGGAAACCCAATGCTTTCTATAAGTCAGTCATACTAACACATGAATGAAATTTAATCCTTCTTTATTCCCAGTGGA
This sequence comes from Physeter macrocephalus, assembly GCF_002837175.3. Classification (NCBI taxonomy): domain Eukaryota; kingdom Metazoa; phylum Chordata; class Mammalia; order Artiodactyla; family Physeteridae; genus Physeter; species Physeter macrocephalus. The sequence goes on along the minus strand of NC_041226.1, from coordinate 51,691,973 downwards.
AATGTGTCAGGAAGGTATTCTTTTTAATGTCTGTGGTTTTATACTACTGTGGAGTGCTGGTCTGCCAGCAAGTAGAATACAATGAACAGCTCTTTCTGTTTCTCTTGACAACAGCAAGACCAGCTATTCGGGATGGCTTGTTAACGTGAGCTATCAGAGTAAATCAGGAATATTTGAAACAACAAATGAGAAATGTGAGAATGCAGACTATTTCTAAAAAGGAAAAACCATTTAATACAGTCAACTTTGCCCAGAATAGCTGATTTCGCATATTTGAATTTTGGTTTTCCTTTTTCTGCCTTGCCCTTCCTGTGTAGTCTGATGAGTCAATCTCCAGACTGTAATTACTAAGTTTCATTTTTGGGGAACGCTTGTGTTTTATCAGAGAGCACAGTGGTAGCAACCAGGGTTCCTTCCCCTGATTAGTTCTTTGTTAGTTCCTTTGGGATATTGAAACATACTTACCATAAGAACATTTTGTAAAGGAGAAAACTTTGGGGTAAAGTGTATTTAATGTCCTTAAAACAGCACCACAGTAATAACAGCCATCAAAATCTCCAAGGCTTACGCCATTATCTATCTGCCATTGTTCTGGTTCCATTTTCCCCCAGGCCCTAGACAATAAGATAAAACCAAATTTTAATGTGAAAACTTCAGTAAGACATCAAGAGAGAATGTTTTAAAGCAATATTTAAGAGAATGTCTCACGGAGTCAATGGTTACCTTGTGTATATGTTCTCTCTGTGTGTGTGTATGTGAACTTTTTACCAACTTATTAAACTTTGGATGGAATTTTGAAAGTGCTCAGGAAGGAATTAGGTTCCTATGAAGTGAGGACTTTAAAATAGCGAAGGAATGTGTGGCTGTAAAATCATCGCTTCAATATGATTGACTCACATAATTTTTTGAGAAAACATTTTTCCATTTGTGGAAGCTGAGGGTGGTTATAATTTATCCTCTAAAGCACTCTACCTCAAAGAAAAGTATTGTTTGTAGCTTTTCTCCTAAGCACAAAATAGCTTGTTAATATTTCTTAGTTAACTCGTAAATGCCGAATGATTATCCACAGGCTGTATTGCTCTGCATCAGATGTTGGCAAAAAGAATAAAATGGATGGATGCCTTATTTGAAGAAATCTGTTAGACATTTAACAAATATTCCTTCAGAAATTGTGTATGCACATTTACCAGGCAGAATAGATTCTAAGTACTTCCTCCTCTTTTGAAGCTAGAATTGTTGTGGACCTCAAAAGAAATGTGGTTAAGCATTTCAGCAGCAAAAGTCTAGTTTAATTTCCTTTGGATATTCCCATTTCACACCAGAGACTCTTTTTCAGATGATCGAGTCTTTCTCCAGCTCCAGGAAATTTTCTTCTGTTGTTTTCTTGATTCAGTTCCCTGTCTATTCTCCTGAACATGTATTAGGTAGATATTGTTTCTCTTGCCTTTATCCTACATATCTCCACTTGATTCTTGTAATGTCCATATTTTTACATTTCTGTTTAGTGTTCTGATAGGACTGTGTGACTTGGTCTTCCAATCACTAATTTAGTCTTCAGCTCTTTTAATGAGCTCTTTTTTTTTTTTTTTTTTTTTTTTTTTTTTTTTTTGCGGTACGCGGGCCTCTCACTGTTGTGGCCTCTCC
>NC_041226.1:51684879-51690292 GCF_002837175.3 Physeter macrocephalus | reverse complement strand
CCAGACCGGGGCGCGAACCCGTGTCCCCTGCATCGGCAGGCGGACGCGCAACCACTGCGCCACCAGGGAAGCCCCTATTCTTTTCTTATTTTACATGTGGCTTTGACTGCCCCCATTCAGTTCAGCATAGGCCATGAAGCAGGATATTTTGCTGATGTCTCAGTGATTTTATCTCCTTGTCCTCCGTTTGCATATTTTCCTTATGGTTGATAAACTAGAGTTCTAAAACTTGCTTCATTAAATTAGGGCAGGGGGAGAGAGAGAGAGAAAGAGAGAGAACAAAGAGACATCAAGTGACAGCTGGGGCTGGGCCCCATGGAAACATCAGCTATGGGCTCACCTTGGTACGTGAGCACATTCACAGGACTGGTTATCAGTTTTGCGGGTCTTTTTTTATCAGTGCACCCATGACTGACTTGAGTCTTGGGGGCTCACTCACAGTAACCCAAATTATTTGAGAACAGAGAGTTAATCAGAATGCCAATTGGTTAATTTACATTGATCAGAATTCCATAGGGTCTTCCATTTTTAAGCCCTTTTGTGTATCAGGGTCCCCAAGAAGTTAAGTCAGCAATGTTCACTTGGTCAGTAGCAGAGGAGCGGGTGCTGAGAGCTGCCTGTCCAGGCTGTGGCAGAGCTGCCGTCCTTGCCCCATGAAATCTCCCGCCTCCCTGGTGCCCAGATACATGCGTCCACCAGATTCTCTGCTAGATACACTTGGCCAGATTCTTACTTTGCTCTCCAGAAGTTACCTTTATGTTGTTAGCCTTTTGGTCTTTGCTCTGTGAAGACATGGTACTGACTTACAGCACAACGCAATCAGACATTCCTGGGTTTTTCATTTTACGCCCCAAACACATCAGCCTTGTCTGTTGGCATGCTGGGTGAGCTCTATACCCTCTACATTTACTACACAATAAAACGCAGTCTCTGGGTAGCAACAGCATGACAACGAATAAGTAAAACTCACTGTTGTCATGTTTCAATAAGAGAAAAATTCCTGTCAGTTGAAATGTCTGTCACAATTCATTCAAAGTATACAGAATTAGCCATGCATTTCAACATCTTAGTATTTCCTCAGAATTTTAGAAAAACACTTAATGTGGCATCCTCTGATTTTTCTGAGACTTGGTATTTTCCATATGACTACTTGGGTTCTGCCTTCTGGAATTTCTACTTAGCCCTGCTCCTTTCCTTCCTCCCTCTATAATTCACAGAGAACATTCTTCTTTTTCTGCAGTTTAACAAACATAACAGAATCTAGTTTGCAAAGATTTTTAAACTTTCTGACTGGTTTCATTCCTTGAATCAGTGTTATTCTTTTTTCCATCAACTAAAAAAAAAAAAACATCTGTCTTGGTCTCAGATGTGTGAAAAATGGGAAAAGGAATGGTCAAAAAGTCTTCTGTATGTGGGAGAACACTGGGCTGAGGACTGTGAATGTGGAAGTGAGACAGGAGGGAAGGGGGCAGGGCACAACCATTACTGCTGAGGATAAAACAAAAACTAGTCAGAACCTATTTGGCCCAAGATGGCAGAAGGTTTGACTTCCAGCAGACCTTGAGCCTCATTATACGCTCGTTGTAATACATTTGCATGTGCTAAACAACACACTCACAGGTGCCATGACAGTACCAAGGCTGACCATAAAAGGCCAAAAAGTGGGCAGTGGCCCAGTTCCTGGAAATCACCACCCCTTCCCCCAAATAGCTGGAATAATCCACCTACTCGTTAGCCTATGAAATTACCCAGCCCATAAAAACTAACCACCCCATATTTGGGGACTGCCTCTCTCCTTCTGAGATGGCCCAAACTCTGTCTATGTAGTGTGTAACTACCTGAAGAAACTTGCTTTCACTTTACTGTGGCTTGCCTTTGAATTGTTTCCTGCACAAAGCCAAGGACCCTCACTTGGTGGCCCCATCCCAGGGACTCACCCGAGACCTGGGACATGACCATCCTCTCTCACCCCATTTTCCTGCAACAGAATAATAAGATGGTGGGAAGATGTTAACTAAAGTCAGAATCTTCTCTCAACCCTGAAGTCCTCTCCACAGAGGTAACAGAGAAAGAAAACACTTTAATTATTGAATAAGCATTAAACCAGAATGCGATGCCCATCACAGGCAATCCCCAAAGAGACTGCAAAAGAATCTCACCCTCTTCTGTAGCCACGCAGACACTATGCATTGCATACATGTTCTTGAGATAAACGATAACTAGTCCTCAAGTCAGAGGACTTGATAGCACCTTTTGTCATACATACTTCATTCTAAATTTACCTGGTAATTGAGGTGACTGTTGGCTAATTGACTTTATCCAGAGGAAAAACACACTTCTCATCTCTTCATGAAAGGAAGTAGCTTTGCAATTTGGAGCAAGGCACCCACCAAAGTTAGGCTCCAGTACCTATCAGCAGTCTCTGCCCCCATTCTGGGTGCTGTGTGAACTAATGTGTGAGGGAGTGCATACATCTGGACCCTAGGTGAGTATGGTGGTTCCAACTCCTACCTTGTGGGTTTTTTTTTTGTTTTTTTGCTGTACGCGGGCCTCTCACTGTCGTGCCCTCTCCCGTTGCGGAGCACAGGCTCCGGACCCACAGGCTCAGCGGCCATGGCTCACGGGCCCAGCCACTCTGCGGCACGTGGGATCCTCCCGGACCAGGGGCATGAACCCGTGTCCCCTGCATCGGCAGGCGGACTCTCAACCACTGCGCCACCAGGCAAGCCCCTGTTCTGTTTTTTGACCAGCGGAGAAATCGCATTTTAGTGCTGGGAGTGACATTCCACCTGTATATCCCACAGTGGACAGTGGGGCTTTCCTCAAAGGCTCTGGAATTGCTCTGCATCCATGGACTTCTGGAATGTCAGGGACCAGTTTCAGTTCGGGAACTCACCTGGGGGAAGGCTGAAAGCTGACAGCGGGACCACTTGCCATCAGGGAGTAAAGAGGGAGAGTTTAGAGAGGCAAGCTGGCCACTGCAGCAGGTCCCTCTTGGGAAAATATCTCCACGAGGTTACCTGAGTGAATGTGCTGGATCCAGCCCTGAGTGCTGAGCTCCTCTGGTGAGGGATCTCACCCCTCACAGGAGGCTGAGGCATGGACCAGAAGGCCAGTGTATCATTTTACACTTCGGACGTTCCTTTACATTGCAAGGCTGGATGTATTCACTGTGTAGGGTCCTTCCCTATGGCGCTGTGGCTGGGACGTCAGAGAGTATCACGATATTGCTTGCTGAGTGTGAAACTGGAGTAAGCAGTGGCAGAAATTTGAGGGACATTTACCAAGACTTTGGGAAATGTAGACATCCCTGTTCCACACGATGGATACTTCTCTTTGGTCTTCACCAAATGTAAGATCTTGCCTTTGTTTGCTTTTTTACTTTGTTCCTCTTTTGAAATTCCATATTGATCATCTTCCTGTTGCTGCAACACACAGACGGGTGACAGCACATTGTTTGCCCACCTTTTCAGTGTAGTTCTAATAAGAAGTTAAAACTGAGTTCTGGTAACTGGGAAATTGGCAGCTTACTTTGGAATATCATGTGTCCCTGAAGTATCCTCGTGTCCTGAGGTCCTGTCATAACTCTTAGAAATCTCTCCTTTCCTCCCTTCCTTAGCACAGGTCATTTGTGTAGAACTCAGTCATTATATGTGGATTTTGCTAGTGTAACTTTGAGTGGTAATCTGTAGAATCAGCCCCAGTCTGGGGCGGGGGCGGGGGGGCACCTTATGTTGCTCCAATGTGCTAATAATAAGGATTAGACCCACGAGTGTATGAGACTAATCATGTCTGAAAGTCTCAAAGTCTTAAGGTAAATAATTAGTGGAAAGTTGGGGTGGAAGAAAGAAAATGATTAGGAATGAGATGACTGAAAAAATAAGTCCAAATGCAAGGTTGCATAAGGACCAATAAGGATAGAGTAGGAGAGTGAGATAAAAAAATAAGAGCTGAGATACAATGCCCCAGGGTACAGTTGTGCAGGTTGTGAACTGTTCAATGATGCCATACATAAGAGGGCTCCATTCACACCATAGGCATTGTAGTTTTGCGTATTTATTATGATAATTGCAGAAAAGAGGACATAATGTTTTTTAATTCTAATAAAATAAGTATATTATAACAATTTTTCTGACAGTGAAAGTTTGCTGGGAGATAGTTTCTCATGCGTCTCACATGTATCTTTACATTTTGCTAGCAGAGGCACGGACTGTTTATTCTGGATTGTCTTTTCAAGGACGTATGGAGCAAACAGTCATGGAAAGTAGAAATATTACCTCTCTGGAGTAAAGGGTAGGCAGGCTTACTGGTTATTATAAAAGATTTAGGTTCCCTAAGTTCAGGGGTCTTCTCCTGTAACAAAACCCACGCATGTGCAGATGTCACCTGGCCCTCTGTGCATTGTTGTGAGAAAAGGAGCTTGGGGAATTGGTGCAGGAAAAAGCAGACACTCTGGCTACAGCTATTTCTGTGAGTAATAAAGTCCTTTGTCTCTGGCCCAGGAGTTTCATGGATGGTCTTCTGCCACCATCCATGAAACTGGCTGGCTAACATGTTAGCTTGCATGTAGGTCTGACCCCTCAGACCCTTCTCAATTATTAACAGTGTCTTAAAGAAGGGAAACATTTTTCTGAATCGCAAAAGGCACTATATAGACTAGCAGCAGCTGGGGAGGAGGTAAGCCCAGAGCATAACTATGAAGGAGAGAAGGAGGGGATAACTACACAGGGATTGTGTTTTTCTAGCCATTTTGTTTCTCATTTACCTATGTTTGGGCCCATCACAACTTCCAGGATCAATGCTGACAAGCATAAAGGAGTGTAAGATGCTCAACCCTGGCTATTTAATAAACTCACTTAGGGAGATTTCAGAAATCTGATGCCCAGACCAATGAACCAGACTCTTGGGGGGAGCCCCACGCATCAGTAATTTTTAAGCCTCCCAGGTGATTCTCTGTGAAGCCGAGGTGTGAGCCAGTGGTCCAGCCTAAAGTTCTGGGGCTTACTGATGTTGTTACCCCCTCATGGGTGGTCAGCACTCACAAGTGTCCTGGCTTATACTCCAGGATTTCAGGCTTGTTCTGTTCCTGATACGCGCCTGACTTTGTGCAGAGCCCCACTGTTCCTCTGATTCTACCCTGCTTTTGCTAGGTCTTTCCCCAGGACCCACAGATTCCCTCCAGATGCTGTCTCTGTCTCCTTGTATTTCTGACTTTTGTCTGATTTCTTACAAGCTGTGTCAGGCTCCACTGGGGAACACATGAATTCTTTGAAGACCCCAAGCATTGAAAGAAAAATGTAGGGCCCTTCTGCTCTTTCCCCAACTTATAATAAAAATTAATATTGGGCTTCCCTGGTGGCACAGTGATTGGGAGTCCGCCTGCCGATGCAGGGGACACGGGTTCGTGCCCCGG
>NC_041226.1:51684113-51684744 GCF_002837175.3 Physeter macrocephalus | reverse complement strand
AGACCCCACATGCCGCGGAGCGGCTGGGCCTGTGAGCCATGGCCGCTGAGCCTGTGCGTCCGCAAGCCTGTGCTCCGCAATGGGAGAGGCCACAACAGTGAGAGGCCCGCGTACCGCAAAAAAAAAAAAAAAAAAAATTAATATTGATGAAGCACTTACTGTATATCATGCACTATTCTAAAAGTTTTACATATGCTGTATTAAAGTAATGTTTAATTTCCACAAAACATCATTATACCCATTTTATAGATGAGGCAGCTGAGGCAGTGAGAGACAAGTAGCCCAAGACAACACAGCTGGTACATGGTACAGCCAGGACTTTGAGACAGGCAGTCTGGCTCCAGAGACTACACTAAGCCACGCCAAACAGTAAAATGAGTTTAAAGGAGGCGAATTATGTGATTTTCCCATTGGGTCTACTTTGATGCTCTTTTTTTGGAAATGTCAAATTCTTTTTTTTTTTTTAACATCTTTATTGGAGTACAACTGTTTTACAGTGGTGCACCAGTTTCTGCTTTACAACAAAGTGAATCAGTTATACATATACATATGTTCCCGTATCTCTTCCCTCTTGCGTCTCCCTCCCTCCCACCCTCCCTATCCCACCCCTCTAGGTGGTCACAAAACACCG
>NC_041226.1:51682447-51683298 GCF_002837175.3 Physeter macrocephalus | reverse complement strand
GTTCCCTTTTCTCCACACCCTCTCCAGCATTTATTGTTTCTAGATTTTTTGATGATGGCCATTCTGACCAGTGTGAGATGATGTCTCATTGTGGTTTTGATTTGCATTTCTCTAATGCTTAATGATGTTGAGCATTTTTTCATGTGTTTGTTGGCAATCTGTATATCTTCTTTGGAGAAATTTAATGATATTGAGCATTTTTTCATGTGTTTGTTGGCAATCTGTATATCTTCTTTGGAGAAATGTCTGTTTAGGTCTTCTGCCCATTTTTGGATTGGGTTGTTTGTCTTTTTGATATTGAGCTGCTTGTAAGTTTTGGAGATTAATCCTTGGTCACTTGCTTCATTTGCAACTATTTTCTCCCATTCTGAGGGTTGTCTTTTGGCCTTCTTTATGGTTTCCTTTGCTGTGCAAAAGCTTTGAAGTTTCATTAGGTCCCATTTGTTTATTTTTGTTTTTATTTCCATTTCTCTAGGAGGTGGGTCAAAATGGATCTTGCTGTGATTTATGTCATAGAGGGTTCTGCCTATGTTTTCCTCTAAGAGTTTGATAGTGTCTGGCCTTACATTTAGGTCTTTAACCCATTTTGAGTTTATTCTTGTGTGTGGTGTTAGGGAGTGTTCTAATTTCATACTTTTACATGTAGCTGTCCAGTTTTCCCAGCACCACTTATTGAAGAGGCTGTCTTTTCTCCACTGTATATCCTTCCCTCCTTTATCAAAGAAAAGGTGACCATATGTGTGTGGGTTTATCTCTGGGCTTTCTATCCTGTTCCACTGATCTATATTTCTGTTTTTGTGCCAGTACCATACTGTCTTGATTACTGTAGCCTTGTAATATAGTCTGAAGTC
>NC_041226.1:51654482-51682269 GCF_002837175.3 Physeter macrocephalus | reverse complement strand
TTTGTTTCCATACAAATTGTGAAATTTTTTGTTCTAGTTCTGTGAAAAATGCTATTGGTAATTTGATAGGGATTGCATTGAATCAGTAGATTGCTTTCTGTAGTACAGTGCTTTTCACAATGTTGATTCTTCCAGTCCAAGAACATGGTACATATCTCTCCATCTGTTTGTATCATGTGTAATTTCTTTCATCAGTGTCTTATAGTTTTCTGCGTACAGGTCTTTTGTCTCCTTAGGTAGATTTATTCCCAGGTATTTTATTCTTTTTGGTGCAATGGTAAATGAGAGTGTTTCCTTAATTTCTCTTTCAGATTTTTCATCATTAGTGTATAGGAATGCAAGAGATTTGTGTGCATTAATTTTTTATCCTGCTACTTTACCAAATTCTTTGATTAGCTCTAGCAGTTTTCTGGTAACATCTTGAGGATTCTCTATGTATAGTATCATGTCGTCTGCAAATAGTGACAATTTTACTTCGTCTTTTCTGATTTGGATTCTTTTTATTTCTTTTTCTTCTCTGACTGCTGTGGCTGAAACTTCTAAAACTGTGTTGAATAATAATGGTGAGAGTGGGCAACCTTGTCTTGTTCCTAATCTTAGTGGAAATGGTTTCAGTTTTTCACCATTGAGGACAATGTTGGCTGTGGGTTTGTCATATGTGCTGCTGGATTCTGTTTGCTAGTATTTTGTTGAGGATTTTTGCATCTATATTCATCAGTGATATTGGTCTGTAATTTTCTTTTTTTGTAGTATCTTTGTCTGGTTTTAGTATCAGGGTGAGGGTGGCCTCACAGAATGAATTTGGGAGTGTTCCTTCCTCTGCAATTTTTTGGAAGAGTTTGAGAAGAATGGGTGTTAGCTCTTCTGTAAATGTTTGATAGAATTCACCTGTGAAGCCATCTGGCCCAGGACTTTTCTTTGTTGGAAGATTTTAACCACAGTTTCAATTTCATTACTTGTGATTGGTCTGTTCATATTTTCTATTTCTTCCTGATTCAGTCTCGGAAGGTTGTGCTTTTCTAAGAATGTGTCCATTGCTTCCAGGTTGTCCATTTTATTTGCACAGAGTTGCTTGTAGTAGTCTCTTATGATGCTTTGTATTTCTTCGGTGTCCGTTGTAACATCTCCTTTTTCATTTCTAATTTTATTGATTTGAGTCCTCTCCCTGTTTTTCTTGATGAGTCTGGCTAATGGTTTATCAATTTTTTTTTATCTTCTCGAAGAACCAGCTTTTAATTTTATTGATCCTTGCTATCATTTCCGTCATTTCTTTTTCATTTATTTCTGATCTGATCTTTATGGTTTCTTTCCTTCTGCTAACTTTGGGTGTTTTTTTTTCTTCTTTCTCTAATTGCTTTAGGTGTAAGGTTAGGTTGTTTATTTGAGATTTTGTTTATTTTGCTTCCATGTCCTGACTATTGTAAATAGTGCTACAGTGAACACTGGGGTGCATGTATCGTTTTGAATTAGAGTTTTAGTCTTTTCTGGATAAATGCCCAGGAGCGTGATTGCTGGACCATATGGTAGCTCTATTTTTAGTTTTTAAAGGAACCTCCATACTCTTTTCCATAGTTATGCCTTATTTTTAAAATGCAGTATAAGTCAGTTCTCTTTAGGTTGCAGAAACTTATCTCAAAATAAATTTTGTCTCAAAGAGATTTATGGGAAGAGAAACTGGGGGAGAGAAGCAGGAACAGGAAAGAGGAGCCACGGACATCAGCAACCACAACAAGAGACTCCTGTCCTAAGGGGTCTTTCTCCTCTCCTCTCCTCTCCTCTCTATTTGACTTCATTCTCTGCTGTGCTAAGTTTCTTATGGCTGGAGCATCACCTCTTACAGCTGCCCATTAAAAGGGAAGGAGTGGGGCTTCCCTGGTGGCGCAGTGGTTGGGAGCCCGCCTGCCGATGCAGGGGACACGGGTTCGTGCCCCGGTCCGGGAAGATCCCACGTGCCGCGGAGCGGCTGGGCCCGTGGGCCATGGCCGCTGAGCCTGCGCGTCCGGAGCCTGTGCTCCGCGACGGGAGAGGCCGCAGCGGTGAGAGGGCCGCGTACCGCAAAAAAAAAAAAAAAAAAAGGGAAGGAGTGGACTTCTTTGCCAGCTCTGGTTCAATTTTTGCACAATGTAAAAATCCTCAGTTTTAGGTCAGATATTCCTGCTGAGCATACTTGAATAAAATGATGTGTTCCCCAATTGTAAGTGGAAGATACCAATAACTGCACAATAATCTTCAATTATAAAACTATGTATTTTTAATTTTACTGTGTTCTTTAATTGTAGCTGATTGGCTCCCTCTACTACTGCTAGTAACTGAAACTTTAGTCTAATCCTCTATATAACCATTTTGTGAATAAAAGTTGAATTAAATTTGAATAAGACAAGCAAATTGACATGAATACCAGAAATCATTTTGAAAACATGAACCATGTTAATTACCCAGTTTTGCAAATGGGTTATTATAGTTTGATGACTTTGTTTTGGAAAGCATATAAGGGATTTAAAAAAAAAGAAAATTGGCAAACTATAACCCATAGAGGAAAAGAAATCATTTTAATTAAAGGAAAATGAGGTAAAATAGAAAGTGAGAGAAATTATGTTTTTGATATATTATGTCCAATTAGGAAAAAAGGAAGAGAACTAATATTTACTAAGGACCTGTTAAGTATCAAGCACTTTATTATATATTTCCATTTAATATCTCATTTATAGAATTCATATACAGTACCTTATCTCATACTTAGAAAATATGATTTTTCCTACTATTCATTCGATGGAAAGAATATTTAACAATACTGGTCTTACCTTCAAAAATATGAAATTAGGTAACCCATTAAAATATAATGTTACTTTATTTATTAATTAATCCAACACATTTATTAAGTGCTTACATTATGCCCGTCACCACCTAGGCAGCCAGTAGCAGTGGTGAGTAATTTAGTTTTAACAAATGAGCGTGCAGATGTGTATCATATTTCAAAATGATATAAAATGATGATTCTAAACTTTTGCCGTGCCATATGCCTTTCTAATAACCTGAGCGAGGCAAATGAAATACAAAATAATTCAGATTTTTCTGGCTAAGTGGTTGTCTCTAGAATTACTCTGCTTTTCAATTACCAACAGCCTTTAAATATTATTGCTAAAGTTTAGTTTTCCTTTCATTGAAAAAGCATGCTAGTGTTGGTGAGATGGCAGTACAGCTAACGTTATATAGGCAGAATAAGGTTAGAGCTGTAGTTTTAGGAAGCTGTAAGCGATGCAAGTCTCTAATTTATTGAGGGTCTAATATGTGGCCCGCAACTAGGGGACACCAAATAATTCAGGAAATTTCAGACCACATGTAGCTCAGACATCGGGATGCTCAGAATATGTGTTACAGGAAAGCTGAAACGGGAAGACTAATGCTGTTTTTATGGCCAAGGAAAAAGGAGTAACAAAGGAGACTGGAGGAGAATACTTTAGGATTCCAGCTCTTCCATTGATGCGACCATGATTTTGTGAATGTCCACTCACTACACTTAAGATTATCTGCTGGGCTTCCCTGGTGGCGCAGTGATTGGGAGTCCGCCTGCCGATGCAGGGGACGCTGGTTCGTCGTGCCCCGGTCCGGGAAGATCCCACGTGCCGCGGAGCGGCTGGGCCCGTGAGCCATGGCCGCTGGGCCTGCGCATTCGGAGCCTGTGCTCCGCGACGGGAGAGGCCGCAGTGGTGAGAGGGCCGCGTACCGCAAAAAAAAAAAAAAAAAGGGAAGGAGTGGACTTCTTTGCCAGCTCTGGTTCAAGACATCACTTCTGGAAGGTGCACTTTGATTGGACAATCTTGGAGTAACTCCCAAAGGCCAAGGGGTGGGATATGATGATTGGCCTGGCCTGTGTGTGTGTGTGTGTGTGCATGCCTGTGTGATGTCTGCTACTAGAAAAAAGAGCTTGGGGAATAAAAACAAAATAGGTGGGACTTCCCTGGTGGTGCAGTGGTTCAGAATCTGCCTGCCAGTGTAGGGGACACAGGTTCGAGCCCTGGTCCGGCAAGATCCCATGTGCTGCGGAGCAACTAAGCCCATGTGCCACAACTACTGAGCCTGTGTGCTGCAACTACTGAAGCCCGCGTGCTCCACAACAAGAGAAGCCACTGCAATGAGACGCCCACACACCGCAGCAAAGAGTAGCCCCCGCTCGCCGCAACTGGAGAAAGTCCGCGGGCAGCAAGGAAGACCCAACACGGCCAAAAATAAAAATTAATTAATTAATTTTAAAAAGAAAAGATACAGAGTGAGCATCTTAAAAAAAAAATAGGTGTGATTTGAATTTCACAATTTTTTGTTTTTATGTCAGGGTCTCAAGGACAGATGACACATTCATATGATTACACTCCCACCAAGGGAACAAAATTTTAGTTGAATTTCCATTTAATTTAGGAATTGAAGTATGCACAAATGCTTATTTATAATTTTTCCAATTATTTCTCCTTACCACTATCATCGTCAACCAAACTATAAGCTATATAACTAAAACTAGTTTCCACTATATAAGTTTTTAAGTGTTCAATTATTAATTTATTGTGTGTCCAAAGTGTGTGAAATACTGTATTATGTTTACGATATCCATCACTGGAAGAAAAGAGAATTTCAGAGTAGCTATTTATAGATACCTCCAAGTTCTCGAAATAATCTCAGTGAAATACAAGTTCTTGCTTAAGAAAGCAGCACTCTTTCGCTCAAATATGTTAGTAGACTTACATAAGTAATAATTAAATAAACTTTCAGATCATCTAAGAAATATACTATTTTAACCTGTACATTTTGCTATACATGCTTTGGGTATCTGTGAAAAGTTTAGGGTCTTTTTCTAAATTCTTGGATATATTGATCATCTATACAGTTTATTTGAAAATATTCAAACAATTAAGTTGACTCAAATCTGTAACTGACATACATGACAAACACCATCTTGGGAATTAAAGATACCAGCATTTAAGATGCCTTAAATGTGTTTTTTAAAACTGTGGCTGAAATACTTCCTGGAAGACTTGCAGTCAGCTCCCCGGTGGGTGCAGCTGATACTCTTTACCACTAGGTGCTACTCTTCCTCCATCACGTATGAATCTAGTCTCAAAAGAATGTTGTGCATGCAAAAGCAACAAACTTCTCTGTCTCCTGGCTACTGTTTAAACCCAAGATACAGCTTTACCTCGAATACTTACTTATCGTCATAACCATTTGAGCACTCAGCACCGTAGACAGTGACGTTTATTTCTGCTTTCTGTAGTATCATCCCACACCAGCTGTCAGAAAACTAAAAACTATCAACACCTCTAGTTGCTGTTAATTCTTCTTAATGGAAGGAAGCTACAGGGTTAAAAAGATAGTTGACTTACCCATGATTTCTCCCTGGAAAGGTGATATATTGTAGTATCTAAACAATTTTACATGTGAGATGATTAAAAATAGAAAATTCTGAGTTATGAATTATGTATTACTAATCAACCAAAGGTATTATTATTGCTATACTGTACATCCATGAAAGAGGGAAATGTATAGCATCTGTTTATAGTGTCCTGATAAATATTTTGAGATAGAAGATAACTTTTATTTTAAGAGGGAAATGTATAGCATCTGTTTATAGTGTCCTGATAAATATTTTGAGATAGAAGATAACTTTTTTTTTTAACTTTCTTGGAAGCATTTCTCCCACCCTCTGCCTGTGAATGCACAGTGAACATTTTTGAAGATGAAGAGGACATAAACCACCCTCATATTTATGTCTACCAGGCCCTTTTGAGAAAAGTCATACATTTTGCCAAGGCATCTGATTTTAAATTCACCAGTTCTAAATATTGAAATTTTAAAATTTTCTCTCCCCAGTGGATAAAAATATATGAGGCAGGAAATAATTAGAAGCTAAATACACTGTGATCTAAAAATTAGAATGAGCCAACCGGGCAAATTAGATACTTGGAATGTATTTATTCACTTCTTCCCTCAGATTCATCCATCCGGTTTAGTTGTTCATTCACTGTCTCATTCATTCATTTATTCATTGAACAAACTTTTAGTGGGCGAGCTCATATAGTTCAGGTACAAAAATGAAGTAAAATGGCCTCTATTTTGTGGAGGCTTAAAGTTTAGGGTGAAGTGGGGCTAGTAAGGAGGAAAAGGAGAGTCAGATTTGTAAACAGAAAAGTGGCACAGTGACAGCTCACAAGATCATCTTTTATTTGGGCATAACAACAAAATATGAATATAAGGGTTTTTTGGTGACTCTAACACATCTTGAGACTAAGTGGATGAAAATGTTTCACTGACTGGATAGATGTGTTGCTGGCCCTGCTGGTGGCCTGCTGTCCCATCACCTGCTGGTCCTCCAGGTAGATTGCTCCTACCTGCCCACCCCTGTTATGTCACTGCCCTGGATGAGGCCACATGACTCAGTTTTGGCCAAAGAGATTGATGTGAAAGTGTTGGACGGCACCTCTGGGACAGCTGAGTTGCCAGGTGTTGTCTGCCTTCCTCTCCGCCACCAGCACATGCCAAGGTCAGGAGTGGTGAGATCTACTCCCATTGACTGTAATGGGATCAAGGGTAAGCCGGGAATAAAACCAGCACCGGTTTTTGTTTTACTCAAATCTGTTGCATCTAGCTTCCCCGTTACGAACCTATTCTGATTGTAGGAATAAACACCTGCTTTTTTTGTTCTAACTTTGGAAATAGGACATTAGTTTTCAGCCAGACAGAAATAAAGAGAAACAACATGATGATCAAATCTAGAATTCAACCTCTTTCATACAAGCAAGAGTACAAGTCACCAACAAAGGTTATTTTTGAAGGTCGAAAGAGAATTTAAGTGACGGAAATATTGATGAATCCAGGAGAAGCTGGAAAGGCTCTGCGCTCACTGTGGACTCGGAGCTGCGGGCTTCAGACACGTGATGTGATAAAAGGAAGCTAAAGAGATACTGAGAGACTGCAAAGGCCAGAGGTGGGGAACCATCTTGCCTTTATCCCCTCTTGGTTGGAAACCCCATTATATGCTCTGTTGGCTCCCTGAACTCCTCCTTTGAGGAGAAAAGAATATTGAAGAGTAATCCCATGTCTTTTAGTGCTATTTTCAGCAGGCCCGACTCGTGGCCTCATTTTCCTCCTTGCACAGGTTGGATTCATTCCATCATTTTAATCACTCCCTTGACTACACCTTCAACTCTCTCCCCGGGTAAATCCAAATCTTAGCTTCACCTTAGTAGCTGGAGGAAGAAAACATGCCTTTTGATGTTGCTGTACAAGGTGCATTGTTATTGCCTTAACCTGCTGATAGGGCAGAAAAAAAAAAAAAAAGAGTTACTACTTCTCAGATTGAATATCTGAAGGTTTGATCAGAATATTTCAATACCTAACACATATTAGTATATATTTAGCTTTCCTAAAGTGCTCTGACAGAGCATTCAGGGATAATCATTTGGTTGGTTAAAATTGCTGTATAACTCAGGAAAAACATTAAATAAAAAATACAGCTTATTTGAAACTTATCAAGTAAGTGGTTATTCCAATGTTTTTAAAAGATGTTCAGTTTTAAGGAGGTTGAATATGCATACATTATTCGATTTCTTTTTTTCTTAGTAAACTCTTTCTGGGTGGTATAAAGGAAAATTTTAATTAAGTCCAAGTTATTTTCTTCATCAGTTGAGTTCATTCATTCATTCAACCAATATTTGTTGAGTGCACGTTATGAATGTAATAAACATAGAGTTGTTCATTTATTGTAAAAGTAGTTTGTTCTCTGTCTGAATTCTCTGCTGAGGATAGGAATTCTGCGTGCCTTAGACAGAGCTGTAGACCCAGAACTCAACACAGTGCTTTATGCGTGATAGGCACTCAACAGCTACTTCCACTGCCCAAAACAGCATCCCTGAATACTTAGGCAGCATAGGATGGGTCAGTGTAACTTCTAGTTAGATGGCTAGAAGAGTCAGAAGGGTGAGGAAGATTGTTTCAGGAAAAGGGATCAGATAATCCAAATATGTATAAAATTCTTAACCGTGGAGAAACCATCCCACTGTCCTTGGGATATATATTAAGGACACCTGGTTTTATATTAAATTGGGTAAGGTTAAGTTAAAATTCCAGATTATGACAATGTCACTCATTGGGACTATTCCTGAGATAAATGAAAGCTGTTTCTTTCTATTTTTAGTATCTCTATGGATGAGATATTTGTAAACAATTATGGATGCAGGGTGGTAGACCCTTTTGGGGCATGGACCAAGGGTAAATAATCAGAGGGCTGATGAACTTTTGACTGCTTCATTTAAAAAAATTAATAGACTTTATTCCTTTTTTTTCTGTTGTTCCGTAATTTATTTAGCCATTCTCCTATCGATGTACATTTATGAATTCCCCAACCCCTTGTGGTTTTGCTATTACAAACCAAGCTACAACAACTATCATTGTATGTATATCTTTTGCACATGGGCCAATATTTCTTCAAGCTGGGTTTCTGGAAGTGAAATTGCTGGGGTAAAGGGAATGCATTTTTTTAAATTGAAGTGTAGTTGATTTACAATGTTGTGTTAGTTTCTGGTGGACAGCAAAGTGATTCAGATACACACACACACACACACACACGTATATTCTTTTTCATATTCTTTTCCATTATGGTTTATTACAGGATATTGAACATAGTTCCCTGTGTTATACAACAGGACCTTGTTGTTTATCTGTTTTATGTATAGTAATCTGTATCTGCTAATCCCCCTCAGACATGGAATGCTTCACAAATTTGTGTGTCATCTTTGTTCAGGGGCCATGCTAATCTTTTCTGTATTGTTCTAATTTTTAGTATATGTGCTGCCAAAGTGAGCCCTAGAATTTATTTCTTAGAAAATTTTAAGTGTAAAGAAAAATTGAATAGAAAGTATAGGTCCCTGAAAATGGGAGACAAGGTTAGAAAGAAACAGCACTGGTTGTGCTCTGAAATTGTAGAATCTTAGAAATAGAAAGGAAGTAGAGATCACTTAGTACAGCTTCTTAACTCAAATCATGAATCCTTTCTCTGTTGCCTGTCTCTGGTGGGTCTATAGCTTAGATCTACAGTAGGAACGGGAAACCGGCTCTTGCTGAAGTGGCCTTTCCCATCCATGGGTGGCACTCGTTGTTCAAAAGGCTTTCCTTAAGCTAAACCTGAACTTATCCTTTTAAGAACTTCTATCTGTAGGCTCTAGTTTTGCCCTTTCATTTTGTAAAGAATACAGCTGCCATGCTGCCTCTAACCATACTCCCTTCTATGCTATTCTACTATATTCTAGGCTATAAAAAAACCCCAAAAAACTCTTGACATTTTATATTTGTTACATGGTTTTTAGGTTCCTCACAACCTTGCTTACACTCTGTGAAAATACATTCGTGCCTATTAAAGTTAACTCTTTTTCTTTACTTATTTTTATTATCATTTGCGATAAGAACACTTAACGTAAGACCTACTGCTGTAGCAAAATTTTAAGTATACAATACAGTGTTGTGAACTACAGGCTCCATGATGTGCTCTAGTTCTCTAGGACATAGTCATCATTTTATCATTTTATCAACTGAAATATTGTGTCATTTGACTAATAATACCTCCTTGTTCCTCTCTTCTCCCAGCCCCTGGCAACCACATTCTGCTCTCTGCTTCTATGAGTTTGACTATTTTAGATTCCTTATATAAGTGATATGATGTAGTATTTGTCCTTCTGTGTCTGGCTTATTTCACTTAGCCTAGTGTCCTCTGGACTCATCCATGTTGTCCCCCAAATGGCATGATTTCCTTCTTTTTTAAAGGCTGAATAATATTCCCTTGTATGTATATATACCACCTTTTCTTAATCTATTTATCTGTTGATGAATAGATTTAGGCAATTTATTGAGGCAGTAAAAGCAAAAATAGACAAATGGGACTACATCAAACTAAATAACTACTGCACAGCAAAGGAAAAAGTCAACAAAATGAAAAGGCAACCAACAGAAATGGAGAACATATTTGCAAACCATATATCTGATAAGAGGTTAATATCCCAAATATATGAGGAACTCCTTTACCTCAAGAGCAAAAAAACAAGTAACCCAACTAAAATATGGGCAAAGGAATTGAATAGATACTTCTACTAAGAAGACATCCAGATGGACAAGAAATATATGAAAAGGTGCTCAACATCACTAATCATTAGAGACACGCAAATCAAGAACACAATGAAGTAACTTTATTTATTTATTTATTTATTTATTTATTTATTGCGGTACGCGGGCCTCTCACTGTTGTGGCCTCTCCCGTTGCGGAGCACAGGCTCCGGACGCGCAGGCTCAGCGGCCGTGGCTCATGGGCCCAGCCGCTCCGCGGCATGTGGGATCCTCCCGGACCGGGGCACGAACCCGTGTGTCCTGCATCGGCAGGCGGACTCTCAACCACTGCGCCACCAGGGAAGCCCCCATGTGAATGATTTTGAATGTCAGTTCCCTATTTGTTGGATTGGTTAGCCCACCAAGATCCATGTCATCTATAAATATTTTTTAGCATGATTCCCACATATGCACTTAATTTTTTATTTTGATTCATTTAGTTTTGATTAACTTAGTTGTTGATAAAAGTTCAGTAGAAAAGGGCTAAAACAAAATCTTATGTCTAGCTTTTCTCTTCAGTTTGACATTGTTCCATTCATCAACAATCTTTGAATAGACCTGTCTTATCAACAATGTGTCCATCTAATTGAAACTATCATCCAGCTTACATTTCTCATTGTCCAAAAAGATATCATGAATGAGCTGTGAAATCCTTGCAAAAATATAATATACTGTGTCTACAGTATTACCACAGTTCATGAGATTAACAATGCTGTCCAAGAAGAGAAAGTATTTTGTGTGACCTGACTTACTCAGGGTGAGCTCATATTGTCTCCAGAAGGCAATTCTCTCTCTCTCCCCCCCCTCCCCCTCTCTCTCAAAAGGTCAAAAACAGTCTATTTAATCATCCATTATGGAATTTTTATGGGGAGGAATGTTACGTTTTCTAGTCTTTATTTTCTGGGATCCATCTTTTCTCTCTTCTTGGAAAGCAGAACATTTGATTGTCTCATTCATGAGTTGGAAAGGTCAGTCCTTTGACATGCTGTTCGTATAGATGGAAGACATAGAAAGATCTGTAGGGGGTGGGAAAAGTGATTTTCGGAGGGAATTCGGGCATTGTCAGTTTAGTTACAAAATGCTTCCTTCCTCTGTGATCACTTCATGCTTTTTGAATAGAGTCATAATAAATGATACATAATAGATTAATAAATAATGGAGAATATCTTCATCAATGATTGAGCATTTATGTACCTTATGCAATGTATCCAGAACACCTAGTTTATCTCTACTCATGGTACTATAAATACAGTAGAGGGTCTCCTCCACTCCCAAACTAATAAAGCTGAGAGTGGAACTACTATAGCTCCTCTGTTAAAAACAGCTTGGACTCCACAAGTCTGTCTGAAACTTAATCATAAGTACAGGGGGACTAAGAAGACTAAAACCACGGATGCTCTTACACTAAACACGAGTATAGTATCAGTTTTTTATAGCTTATGAAGCTGTGGCTTCTTGTGATGAATAGGCATCTTTCCTCAAAAGAAGCTCAGTCTCACTTCCAATAAAACACTGCTTGGAAATTATGATGGTTAATTTTATGTGTCAGCTTAGCTAGACCATGGTGCCCAGCTGTCTGGTCAAACACTAGTCTAGATGTTGCTGCAACGGTATTTTGAAGACACGATTAATACTTACAATTAGTTAGCTTTTAGTAGATTATCCTTGATAATGCAGGTGGGCCTCATCCAGTCAACTGAAGGCCATAAGAACAAAAAACTGATGTTTCTCAAAGAAGGAATTCCATGTCAATGTAGCATAGAAATCCTGCCTGAGTTTCCATCTTCCCTGCCTGCCCTACAGATTTTGGACTTAAGACTGCAACTTCAACTCTTGCCTGAATTTGCGGCCAACTGGTTTGCCCTACAGACATCAGACTTACCAGCCTCCACAATTATGTGAGGCAATTCTTTAAAATCAATCAACCTCTCTCTCTGTATATCTGTCATTTAATAGATATAGATAGAACTGTATATAGAGACATCTATCCTGTTGGTTCTGTTTCTTTAGAGAATACTGACTGACAAGGAAGGTAACTTCCCTCCCTATGATCTTCATATGTGACCTATGGAACTCCTGATGGCTCCTGCCATTACTGGCCACTCACTTTGATATTTCATACTTTCTCGTAAATCATGGACCATCCATGACTTCCAGGAAGATCAGGCACATAGCAGCCACCTCATAAATACTTGAAGGGCTGTTGACTACAACGTAAGGAGGAGCTAAACATCCCCTGCACTGTTGATATTTCTTCCAGTAATGTCTGCCACAGTGATGCAGTCTGCATTTGTGTCTTCCTCTTGCGCCTCATCACAGCCTGGGAGATATGGGGAAACACCACAGCTGCCCTTTGGGATGGCATTCTTGCTGCTCTGCCCTCTTTAGTCTTGGATCTTCATCAGTTCCTGGAGGAAGTCACTCTCTTAGGATTCTGAGGACATCTGGAGTTTTTTAGGCCCCTCCTCACAGCACCTCTGCCTATTTCTACCTAGACTTTCTCTCCCAGGTGTTGCCAATGGTGGGCTGAAATTTTAGTTAGAGATAAAACTAAGCTATGTTAGTAACTGTCACTTGAGATGCAAAGACTAGGATGAGACATAAGCTCTGAAATGGAGGGTCCCAAGCTATCTAGATTTTGATTACATCTTCCAACCAAAGAGCAAATTTGTGAGAAATGACTGACTCCTGGGGAGAATGAGGAACTGCAGATGAAATGCTATTGACCCTGGTCCACTATAGATACTACTGAAGAGATGTCATCCAAGAAAAAGAAATAAAGCTAGAAGGAGAGCAAGGAAAGCACACTCAACAAGAAACTGTTTGGGTTATAGAAGTCAATGGAAACAGGGGAGTGGGAGGGTAGAGGCAGAAACTTATGTTTATGATGTGTCCGTTATGTGCTGGACAGTGTGAAATGAAATGCTTTATATCATCTAACTTCACAAGAGTCTGATGAAACAGGTGTTTTGCTCCATTATAGGATAAAGATCTAAAGTTCAGAATATTTAAATAACTTCACCCAGTATCTTAGATTTTAAGTAACAACGCCAGAAGAACGTAGGTTCATCCAACTCCAATGTGTATGATTTTCTCATCTATACTTTACTGTAGGAAAAGAAACCTATTTTCTAAAAACAAATCCTATTATGTAATATAAATTTAAAGTTTAGCATAGTTTGAGGCCATTTCCCTACTGTGAAATATTATGCATATTTCTGGAAAGCAAACTGGGGAAAGGTGTTTTTCCCCCCCTTAATTATATCAAACAAATGATCTTACAGTTACATAAGTAGTTGCCCATTATGTGAATATGTTTATATACATAGTTACATACGTACACACAGTGAAATATGCAGACTTTCTGGAACCACATATTAAAATCTTTGAAGTTGAATCAGCCTTTCTTCTTTCTGAGTAACCTAAACTCAATGCCATTCAGCTGATTAGGGAATTCCAGGGATGAGATCTTTAAAACCCAATGTCAAAAGGTGATAGTCTTTACTGATTATCTGATAATCATTACTTTAGTTTCACATCATGAAAACTGGCTTTGTCCTAATTATTCTCAGGCATGTGGGTGTGTCCTGCAGTGTGGTGCCCTGTATTACAGCCTCGTAAAAAGTGATCAACCCAAAATTTGGCATAGGTGTAAATTAATGAAATAATGTTCTTGTAAACTAGCCCTGAAGAAAATTTCTAAACAGATATGCCAAAAGTGGTGGGTGATTTGGACATCTCTCAAATAAGCCTAGAGTCCCCAAGGTGATTATTTTGAGTGCCAGCCCTCATTGGGGGTATTAATGGAGCAGATCTGATAGGGCTGCTAAGGAGTTTGAAGAGCACTGAATGAGGAGTCAGGAAGCATCCATTTGCATCCCAGCTACCTGAAAGGCACCATTTGCATTCTGGTGCTACCTGAGAGGCAATGTCAGTCACTAACCTTTCTGAGATTCTTTCTTCATTTGTGACACTGTTGAATAACATCCTCCAAAATTGTGATCATCAAGTGAACCTGACAATATGAAAGCCCTCAAAACAGTGAAGCACTAGAATAAAATGTAATAACTCATTTATAATTAATCTCTACGTTTAATATCACAATTTGAAACCAAAACCCTCAGGTTCACATGGAAACATCAGTGATGTTAATTATTAGCCTGTCAGAAATTCCAGAGTCACCCATGTGCATGAGGGCCAGTTATTTTTGTGCTCAGTGTGACATCTAACGCCCCAGTAGAATACCTTTGTTCAATTTTACAAGCTCCAGAAGACCAGTAGATACTACTTGCTTTTGAATACTAGAACCTAGGTCTCAACAGTTTCCATGGACTCACTTTATCCTAGTCCACAGTAAATGAGATCAGAATAAAACTGAGTAAACATACTACAAACCTGGTGCTTTGTAAACCATAATGGTATTTTAGGGAGCCAGAAGTAAAATCATATATTTATTGTGTGTAGGACTCGGGTGAAGAGTAGGACAACAATGTGTCCATCCTGTCTGCGGGCTCAATATGTCCTTGGAGATTCTTACCTGAGGCGGGATTGTGCCATCGATAGAAGGAGAAATGAGAAGGAGAAATGAGAGCCAAGGATTTAACTCCTTACTAATCCTAATTCTTTCACAGTAGCTACTTTGAGTTTCTGGTTACCAGTCCTGTAGATCATAAGTCCGTGGACGTTAGAACACCACTCTTGTGCCTAGCAGGGCTAAATGGCTGCATTATCTTGGTCACATTACCTAACCTCTCTTTGCCTTGGGCTCATCGTCTGTAAAGTGGGGAAAATCATAGAACCTATTTCTTTCCTACATATAAAGCATTCATAGAAGTGTTTTTATGTACATAGCTACATACACACACACAGTATTTAAAAGCACAGATTTTAAAGTTAGACCGCCTGGGTTCAAATCCCAGCTCCGCCACTTATTTGCTCTCATGATCTTCTAAAAATCAGGTAATAACAGTACCAACCCCATGGAGTTATCGTGAGGATTAAATGTGCTAATACTCGTATAGTTCTATTAACTGGGCTGGCACATAGTAAGTGCTATATAAACGCTTGCTATCATATTATTACCTTTTTCCTGGAAAAGCTTCATATACTGTTGATAAGGATATGGAAATAAAAATTTAAAAATTTCCAACATTATTAATTTTTGTTTCTCTGTTTGGTTCTCTTAGGTATAAAAATCATATAATAGTGATGTTGGAATTTACTTTCTAGACCTAGTATTTCGGCAATGTCCCTCACGTAACATTTTCACTCTCTTTTTTAAAGATTAGTTATTGGCATAGCTTTTACCAGATCTTCATTAAGATCATTTTATCCCCTGGTTCATTTAAGCTTAATGTTATTTAATCTCTCTGTATCTAATTCTTTTCTCTCCCTGAATGCAAAAAGTCAATGATTTTTAAAGCCTGCATACAGATAAGATTCACACATATTGGGAGGATGATGAATGAGCTAAACACTTGTTTGGGACAATTTCTGATTCTGTCTCTTCTCCCCTTTGCTCACAGCATTCATTTTAATGTTTCTGCCATTCATTTATTCATTCAGTATTTACTGAGTAGACTTGTCAAGCATGACAGACAGTAGAAAACACTGATTCTGACACTTGAATGGTGTTTTACAGCTTACAGACCGTTTTCACATATATTAAATTTATTCAATCCTCAGAGGCACTCACTTCATTTCACCCCAGTTCTTCCTCCCCTTTTAACTTTATGTTTCTCGTAACCTTCCTCATTCCTTTCTTAAATCTTTGGTGTTCAGAATATTTACTACGTGCATTGGAGGTAGGGTGGGAAGCCTATTGGAAGGCAATAGGTGGGGGAAGAGATACAAATCAGATGAGGATGTAGGTCCAGAGATGTTTCCAATACCCTACACTTTAGGATAAAAGGACAGCTGTCTGTTATGTAGGAAAGTACACAGTCACTTGAAAAGAAACAATGACCATCAACGTATCCATCACTAGAAGCTGGATTGAGATGAGACACAGAGCTAGTGGCTTCCCAAATCCTCCCTTATCCTCTGACAATTAAGCATATTTAACCTATTGAAGAAGCTAAAGAGTTATGGCCCCTCCCTTCCTCTATAAACACTCAGGCCTTTAAGTCTCAGCATTAAAGTTCCCTATTTTATTTCCTCTTGAATTTCATGACACCAACCAGTAGGCAGAAAATAGAACATGCAAAATTAACCAGAAAATTATTCCTTTAGTCTCACATCACCTGTTTCATTCATTATTATTCCTCTCAAGCACAACTGAGACTTCTGTAAGGAAATCCTGATGGCTTCCTGCAGTAGACCAGCCTATGGAGGATGAATATGTTAAGTGATGGAGAATGAAGGTAGTGTCTAGGCGTGCAGTATGGCTCACATTTGAGCTTGTGCTGATCTCTTCGAGGGCACTCTGGAGATACAAGCAGATGATACAATAGACAAACTTCTACTGTGAGATGTACCAAAAATCATTCCTAACCCAGACTCCTTTCACTTGCTTTGCCCTCTGCCTGGAATGTTCTTCCTCCAGAACTTTTCATGGCTTTCTTGCTTATTATTCAGCTCAAATGCCACTTTCGTGGAGAGGCTCCCAGCCAGTCTACATAAACTAGTCAGTCCCTCTATCTCACTTCATAATTTTATTTTCTTCATGGCATTTATCTCTACCTGAAGTAGATTTACTCATCTATATATTTATTATCTGTCTCCCTCACAAGCCTGGAAGCTCCAAGAAAGCAGAGATTATTTTTTTTTAACATGTTGCCTAGAACATTGTAGTAGACCTTTAATAAATATTGGTGGAATAAACAAGTGGGAAACAGAAATTTATCCAATGTCTATTATATGTCAGTTCTGTTCTAGGCACTGGGGATGTGGTGATGAATCAAGCAAACCCAAATCTGTGCTCTCTTGGACTTTATATTCTAATGCAGGGAAACAAAACAGTGAACAAATAAAGCAGGGAAATGGATGCCGCTTGGGTGGGGTTGTGCTATATTAAACAGGGTGATCAAGGGAAGGTCTTGCTGCAGAGGCCTGAAGAAGGTGAGAAAGGAGACACCTGAACAAGATGAGGAAGATAAGAGGGGGAGGGGAAGTGAGTCTTTCAGCACAGGGAGCAGGAAGTGCAAAGGCCCTGAGCAAACAGTAGGGGATGGGGGTAATGTGGTTAAAGCATGGAGCTCCTGGAGAGTGGCAGGGGATGGGTCTGAGAGGTTCTGGTGGGACAGCTCCAATCTTGTAGAGTATTGTAAGCAATGAAAGTACTTTGGTTTTTACTTTTGGTGAGATGGAAGCCAGTGAGGGGCTTTGGACACAGTGACATGATCTGACTTAGGTTATAATAGGATCCCTCTTTTTGTTCTGGTGATAAAAGACTGTAGGAGGCAAAGGTGGAAGCAGTTAGGAGGCCAGTGCAAGAGGTGATGGGTGGCTTGGTCCCGGGTGATGGCAGGGAGGTGGTGAAACATGTTAATAGCCTGGAAGAATTCTGAAGGCAGAACTAACAGGATTTGCTGATATGATGAACAAAGTAATGATACAAAAATATGTACAGAATTGATATGAAAAAGGCTTTTCTTGGATTTACAAAAAAGAGACTGGTTTCTTTAGGGCTTTGACACTGATATTACAAATAGTAGCCCAGCCGCCTAGAAATTCAGCTTTGGAACTTGGAACTTTTGTGTCAGCTATTCTTTATACCAAAGAACAAACAAAAAAAGAGTGGTCAAATATATTCAGTATCACAATCTGTACTTGCAGTTAAGTGAGCTGGTCTGGGGCTTGATCTTATTTCAGTACACTGACATGAATGTTTATGTCTGTTCAGCAGACATAAACATTTCAAAGTAAAAATGACACACATCCATGAGGAGACTGTAAAGCTCATCGGGTAGTTACACAAAAGGTGAAACATTATTATCAAGAACAAAGATCTCGCCTGATTTATACTGATTGACAGTCTGTACTTCAAACCGATCTGATAACTGCTCAGACTTCTGACCCTTGCCTACCGGGCTGCGCTGAAAGCTCTGTGGAGCCTATTCCGTCTTACATTATTCTACCCGGCGCGGCCAGTGAATAGCTGGTGCACAACAAAAAACCATTGACTTGATTGCTAAACATTCTTCACTACCCTCTCTTCCGTCCTCTTTCTGCAGTGCTCAGGAGACCATTTACCAAAGTCAGAGATTAGATAATCACTCACAGACGCGTAATGTCAGAATGTGTTGGGCGTTAGGGCACATGGAAGGGGCCATCCGAAGCCCCACCCACCTGAGAAGTCAGGGAAGCTTTCCCGGGGGAGGAGACCTGGGTGCTGCATTGTGAAGGGCGAATACGAATGCGAAGAGAAGCAGGAGTTAGAGGACCGGAAGGGATCTAGAGCGGGCCTTCAAATGTACAAGGACCCTGAGACTAGAGGGCACTTGGAAAGGGCTGACCAGAGTGACCCAGGCCCGCGGGAGAGCGGGTGCGCCTGGACCTTTGGGAGGATAAAGACGCAGGGTTTGAAAGGTAGGTTTTCTAAATTATATTTGATCTTCAAACCCTCCGAGTTCCATAGCGCGATTCACCGGGGCTGATAGGGCCGCGGAAACGTAGCTTTGCCTTAGGCCTCACAGTACATGCCCCTCCCGCTTGGCCAAAAAGGGGCGGTGGGGGAAGGTCGCGTCCGCCACCGGGAGGGGAACACGCCCTGAAGTCACTCCTTGAACTCACCCAAGTTCCCCTTTTGCCATTTCCTCCAATTTTGAGGTCTCCCAACGAATGAGTTTGCCTTTTTACCCTGAAAATAAACTGTGGGAGAGCGTCCTACAGCAGGATACCGAGGTTAGCTTTTTGTTTCTAGGGTTTTTTCGAGGCTACTCGTACGCGCGAACAAAATCTAGCTGCCTCCGGGCCGGGGCGGCCCCACCGTCTCTCCAGATTTTTTGGTCTCTCTCTAGAACTTTCAGCAACGAGACGAAACGCGTGTTTAAAGCGCCACAGTTACAGTGTTTAAAGCGGCTAGTCCTCCGGGGGCAGCCAGGCCCTCCCACTCCTCGGGTGGGGGGAGCCGGAAAGTTCAAGTGCTCCTTCCACAGTCTCCGGCTGCAGTTAGGAGGAGGGGGGCGCAGTGACTGTCCCTCCAGAGAAGGCTCGTCTTCCAAAGCGGCCAAGCCCAGGTTCTGTCCGCTTTGGAAGAGGAAGAAAGTCGGGCAGGAGCGGGAAGGGGCTAGAGTGCGGGGCCGTAGGGAAGTCGGGGCGTCCCGGCAGCGCGCGAGCCGGGGTGGAGCCAGAAGCAGGCCGCGGCGTCAGCGTTTCAGATGCAAATCGATTCCCCGCCCCACCACCCCCTCCCGCCCTGGGAGTGAGGCTCCGCGGCTCCGCAGCCGCCCCCGCCTTCTGCGCGCCGCGGCGCCGGGGTTGGCGGCTCTACTTAAGCAGCTCGCCGGCCGCCACCCGCCACTCCCCAGGAGCGCGCGGGCGAGGAGGGAGGAGTGCAGCGGGGCTCGCGGGGGCGCACAGAGGTGCGCTCGCATC
Organism: Physeter macrocephalus; assembly: GCF_002837175.3. Classification (NCBI taxonomy): domain Eukaryota; kingdom Metazoa; phylum Chordata; class Mammalia; order Artiodactyla; family Physeteridae; genus Physeter; species Physeter macrocephalus. The sequence continues at coordinate 51,662,592 of NC_041226.1, read as the reverse complement.
GTGCGCTCGGCTCCGCGCGGCTCTCGGCGGCAGCGGCGGGCCGGGGCGCAGGGCTGAACGAGCGTCCGAGAAAGGCGGCGGCGGCTCCGGCGCGCGGCCCGGCTCTCGGCCACTGCCCTAGCCCGGCCACCTCTTGGCCATGGCTCTGGCGGACAGCACTCGTGGACTACCCAACGGGGGGGGTGGCGGCGGCAGCGGCTCCTCGTCGTCCTCGGCTGAGCCGCCGCTCTTTCCCGACATCGTGGAGCTGAACGTGGGGGGCCAGGTGTATGTGACCCGGCGCTGCACGGTGGTGTCGGTTCCCGACTCGTTGCTCTGGCGCATGTTCACGCAGCAGCAGCCGCAGGAGCTGGCCCGGGACAGCAAAGGCCGCTTCTTTCTAGACCGAGACGGCTTCCTCTTCCGCTACATCTTGGATTACCTGCGGGACTTGCAGCTCGTGCTGCCTGACTACTTCCCCGAGCGCAGCCGGCTGCAGCGCGAGGCCGAGTACTTCGAGCTGCCGGAGCTCGTGCGCCGCCTCGGGGAGCCCCAGCAGCCCGGCCCCGGGCCGCCGCCGCCGCACTCGCGGCGCGGGGTGCAGAAGGAGGGCTCGCTGGGCGACGAGCTGCTGCCGCTCGGCTACGCGGAGCCTGAGCAGCAGGAGGGCGCCTCGGCTGGGGCGCCGTCGCCCACCCTGGAGGTGGCTAGCCGCAGCCCGTCGGGGGGCGCGGCCGGCCCGCTGCTCACGCCGTCCCAGTCGTTGGACGGCAGCCGACGCTCGGGCTACATCACGATCGGCTACCGCGGCTCCTACACCATCGGGCGGGACGCGCAGGCGGACGCCAAGTTCCGGCGAGTGGCGCGCATCACCGTGTGCGGCAAGACATCGCTGGCCAAGGAGGTGTTCGGGGACACCCTGAACGAGAGCCGGGACCCCGACCGGCCTCCGGAGCGCTACACCTCGCGCTATTACCTCAAGTTCAACTTCCTGGAGCAGGCCTTCGACAAGCTGTCCGAGTCGGGCTTCCACATGGTGGCGTGCAGTTCCACGGGCACCTGCGCCTTCGCCAGCAGCACCGACCAGAACGAGGACAAGATCTGGACCAGCTACACCGAGTACGTCTTCTGCAGGGAGTGAACTCCCCACACCCCCTTGCGAGTCCAGCGCGCCCATTCCCTCTCCTTCTTGCCCGGGAGAGGGCTATAGATTTCCCCTCCCACCCCACGTTCTCCCATTCCCCTGTTCCCCACCTGCGGTAGACCCACTGACCCCTCACTTTAGAACCTGCAGCCACAGATCCTCTCGGCTTCTTCGTCTTCTCTGGACCCCACTAAAAGAGAGAGCCCAGACGTACCTCTCCACCCCATGCTTCCTCTGCCCCCGACCTCAACCCACCCCTCCCCCGGATTGTCCTTCAGTCTGGATGTAGTGGGACAGTGTGGCTACAAAGTCACCTAGTACCTGGGAATGACTGAATTGTTCCGAACCTAACTGGACCCTGTCCAGTGTATAGAAGATTCCTTGAAATCTTCTCAAGCCCTGATGACTCATTCGCGTTTTAAGAGAGAGAATTGGTAGCAGTGTCTGGGAATAGTTTTGAAAGGTCATTTATTACGCAGTCTTTTGACCCTCTTTAAAGGTGAAGTTTTAGAAGACTGAATGGAAGACTCCAGAGCTGGAATTAGGATCCCGCGGAGGCTGTTCAGGGACTATAAATGAATAAAGTTTTGAAAAGTTACAGGTAGAAGTAGGAGAAGAATCTGGTGATGGCACAATGAAGGAGCGTTTGGTTTCCGTCCAGATTTAAAGGTCTTCGCCTGTGGTTTAAACTTGTAGAAAGTTCCCCTCCTGCCTGAAGAGGCACCCTTTCTCCTGGGCTCACTGCCAGAAGCCCTTGGTTCGACTGCGTGACATGGCAGCCGTTATTGGGAAGAGGGGGAAAGAGAGAATGACAGCTCAGGTCGCTGAGCGTTGCGGGAGGTCACCTGGCTGTGACTGTAAACGGAGCTGGGTAGTAATGCACGTCGTGGGTATTAAGAAAACCTGTATTATTGCAGTGACTGTCAGTAGGACCTTAGCTCTTAAGCCTTGGGGGGTGGGGTGGGGAGGGAGGAAGGAGGGTAGGAGGGGTGGGAAGGGAGGAGCGGACATACTCATTTATTATTTGGAAGTTGGAAGTTTGTACCGTCCGTCTGAGTACATGCACATTAACAAAATAGCACACAGAAACACGCAAAGCATTTTGTAAAGGTGAATCACAGATCTACTCTTACCTGGCAGTTTATTGAACTAACTGTTTTGCTGATACTTATATAACCTAACCAAAGAGTTACCCAGTAGGGTTTTAGTTTTTGAACTTTATTTTCTTGTTGATTATAAGTCCTGATTTTAAAATCTATTTCCTTGAACAAAATAGTTGATTTGGGTTACGTAGACTTAAGTTCTCTTATTAAAAATCCTTACTGTCTGCCAGCCCAGCCAATGTTGACTTCTGGGCAAACCTGAAAAATGCCACTTTGATGCAGGTTGTTTGAAGTTAAGGTGGAATCTTTTCGAATGACAGAGCTGCAGAGAATAGAATCGCCAAGGGCTGCCATCTGTAGACAGCTGTAAAGTGGAATATTTTTAAATGAAGGCAAATAAGTCCTTAAAAGGGAGCTGAGCAATAAAATGGCGTTCCACGTAAATGCAACTGAAACAGAAGGAGACCTGGTTGCCTTATACCTTTACTCTAACATGGAATAAATCCCCACTGTATATCGTATCTACACTGTAAGTGAAGGGAAGTGAATCCTTGTCTTTCATGCTGTGAGGCTCCTTTGGATATTCTGTGATGACGGAGAAGCCTGTCCTTTTTCATTTGTTTCAGCATCATTCTCTTGAAGTAGGTTTTTAAAAGATTTTGTAAGAGTCGTTTTCAGTGTTTAAATTAGCGCTATTTTTTTCTTCTTTTTAAAAATGAATCTTGTACTGTATCTTACTATATGTCCATAACAGATGTTAAGAATTGGAACAGTTTTATTCTTAGACTCATGTGATCCAATCTGTATATACCATATATAAACATTTTACACGAATCACTTAGTTTTTTAATTAATTTACTAGTGCTATAAACGTTCCTGTATTTACCCCCAGTAACTTGCATCAGATGGTGTATATACTAAAGCAACATGTTTCAATGAGTTTTTTATATCCTTGTCTATGGGGAAATTGGGTTAGGAAAAAAATACATAGTTTTAAAGCTGAGTTTGCTCCATACTTTTTGCTTGGATATTAGTTGTATACTAATATGTTGATTAACTGTCTACATAAACCCCACGGTACCTGTATTTTTAACCCACCGATTCTTTTTTTTTTTTTTTTAATTGGGGAAGAGAAAGATTTGAGGTCTTTTGTTGGAGGTGCCTGTTTAGAAAAGTAAAGTTAGCTTTACAATTACAAAGACCGTAATTGTGAGGGAAGCAGAAACATTCAGGAAGTCACATTTGCTTATGCGTTGGGTGTGTTCTCTGACGAGGTAAACACATCAGAATTCACCCCTGTTTCAAGACTGAAATGATTTGGGAATGGCACTCACTGGCCAAAAGTAAGTGTCACAGAGATTTCTGCACCCTATGTGGTATTCTGTTAGATTGTGCAACAAAAAGCACATAATTGAGAACATCTTGGGACAGATCAAAGCCACTGACGTATGGCGAGACTCCGAGATTTCTGATTTGCCTTGTTAAATCTGCTCAACTCGAGGAGTCACAGGAAGTTGCTCAAGTTTTGTCTCTGCCACCCAAGTCTTAAAAGTTGTATCTTGTAAAACTTTGAGTTGAACCGTTTCACAGCTTTGTGCATGCACGTCTCACCCCTCCACACATCCTTGCTGCCCTGCAATACTCCCTATCCCCTTCCATTATCTGAAAGACTGGGAATTGAATGGTTAGAGATGGTAAACCAACCTTTTTTTCTATGATGACTATCCCCTCTAAAGTTGGAAGTTGATACATGACAAATTCTACCTTAGCCCAAAGTAAAGGCTGGGTAGGAGACTCATTTTTACATTGGGTGGATACTATAACTGAGATAAGAAGACTTGGCCTCTGCACTTTTGGGTCCCTTATTCACCATGTGCTCTGAGCCACAGAAGGACCCTTAGTGGTCTCCAAAGTGGGGCTGGAGTGTTGGTTGTCCTCTGTGAGCTTGGATGAGATATTGAGCATCCATTTGAGTAAGCTCTCCAAAGACATTCAGTAACCTGGGAGGGTGTCATAAATTGTTCAGAAATTATGACTGCATTAATCTGACTCAGTGTAGCACGCATTTACATATGTAATGGCTCTAATTACCATTTGGTTCATAAATACAACTGAGTGACATTAGATTTTAATAACATTTAACTTTTTTAAAAAGAATGGTTGACAGTGGTGGTTAAAAAAACAGGTACCATGTTCAGTGCTTTTGCACCAAGTGTTTGACATATTGTCTGCTTTTTAAAACATGTAGACTATGAACCATGTTCATTTTAGGTGTTCAAATTACGTGTTGTGGAAAATATTCCTTGAATGTGTGGGACTTAAATTTTTTCCCTTTCAGTACGATTTTTATTCTTGTGTTTTATTTGGTTTTTGCATTGATAGCAAAGTGGTAATTTATAATACTAGACAAAATTGTCTTCTCTTTCAAACCAGATCCATATATATATATATATATATATATATATATATATATATATATATGGAGCCTGTTGCTTTTCTGGGGAAATGCATAATCTGTGAATTCTCAGACAAAATAGGCAACTGGCATGCTCATAACATATTCCAATTTTTATTGGAATTTTCCATGGAATGTTATTATTACATTAAAGCCATGTAAGGTGAGGCTTTGATAATTTTTTACTTTTTAAATTATGGTAAATTCTAATCTAATATTCAAAAACATTTTTGTACTCCACATGAAAAGTGATAAATGATAGTGCAGGCATTTAGAACAGTATTGACTGGAGGCATTTAATTCCTTAAGAATTTCTTTCATAATCGAAATCATAAATACTTTACTCAGTTGACTTAAATTTCTAAAATTATAAACTGAATATTTTTATTGTAAACCTACCAGAGTAAATCCTTTGGAATTTTTTTCTGTTTTTCCTTATTATAACTCATTTAAAAACTGAATTAGTTTTCTTAGATGACCTAAATCTATCTCTTGAGAAATAAATAAAATAGTCTTGTGTTTCCAGTGGCTATAGTACCTAAAATAGGCTTTACTAGAGCCAGAAACATGCTATGTTGAAGTTAACTTTTCTTTGTCACAGTTTTGGATGATAAGCATCTAAAAGTATTAATGTTTGAAGATTTCTGTTCTCTACTGGGGCCCTTGAAACTAAGATGGAAGAAATTCAACCAGAATATTTACATTAGCGTATACCCTCGTGTGGTAGGAAGCTGAACTAGTTGACCAAGAATTCTTGTCACCTTATACATTTTGTGATTTTTTTCCCAGGTTTTTTTTTTTTTTTAATTCTAAATGTGTTTTGAGGTATGTGAACATTAATTGTAATGTAAACTATTATACAACTGTCTTTCTGACTTCAGAGCCCGGTGAATTTTGCTATTAATATTGAATACAAATGACGACAATTCATTTATGACCACTCAAACAGTGTTTATGACATTTAATGACAAAGGTTAAAACATCCATTGTGGATATTAATTTTGAAGATGCAATTTACGCGTTATTTAAATTTTTCTGGGCATCTGAAAAACTCTTACCTGAGAAACAATGTAAGATTCCCGCAGAGTTATCTGGGATTATGAAATTGTTGAAAATGTTATATGCTAAGTGATACATATCACTGAGCCATTTTCTCAAAATTGAAGGAGAAAGGGAAAAAATCATTATACAATTATCAGGCTTTCTAATGAAACAGCCAAGAAAAAAAAATCCTTTTATATTTTAAAAACTGAGGAAGTTTTTTCAGACATGCTCAAACTTTAAGTGAGAATTTCTTCAACCATCTAAATGCTCTAGAGATTTTGGTTCTCTCTCTGTGTTCACAACCAGTTGTATAACAGAAATCCTCAATATTGTTTTCCTCCCTGTGTGTGAAGTAATGAATCATTGATTATGTGACTTGTGATGTATTCTATTAAACACTAAAGAATAAAACATTCACCCTTTAATTATTCCTCTTGGCTCTTTGGTATGGATTGGCTCAAACACTGGTCTTATTCATTTCAGGGGTTCTCTGAACACTGGGAATGCTTCCTAAATTGTTGTAGGGCTAATAGCATCAGAAGGACTCCTCACTGGGTAATTGGCGAGGGGGGCCAGGAATGAATGGGCCCTTTCCCCAGAGTTTATTGTCAAAAACCCCTGTTGTCAAGTTGGTTTGGTCCTCAATGTGGAGGAAAAGTCCTTCACAAACATTTTCTTTGACCACAGTCTTGGCAACACATGTGAATTACTTTGAACGTGGGGGATGTAGGTAGAGATGACCTCTTAAAGTTTGTGGGGAAAAGGAAATAGATGCTGTGAGATGGGCCTTAATCTAAAGTATAACGCATGAAGATAAAATTCTAAAGAATGTGGGGAGAGGCTCTGCATTTCGGATATAGGGGCTCTTTCCTGAAACATCCTCAGTCATTGATGTCCCCTCTCTCTCTCTCAAGAGAGAAAGCATAGTGCCTCCCAGGTTGAGAAATCACAGAAGTTGGAGCCCATCACACCAGCCCCGGGCTGCTGGACCGTGGCCCAGGAAGCGGTGAGTCAGGCGGGCAGTGAGGCAGGCGGGCAGTGAGGCAGGCTTTGCCCTTCCTCTTTGCTTTTGCCTTTACTTCCTCCAGATAGCTTTTGTTTTAGTTTATGAAAAGTTTATGGTGAAAATTTGAAGCAGTATAAGAGTGTGTATCATAAAAAGGAGATCTCCACCCTCCAGTAACCCCTGGTTTTTCCCAGGGATAATCACTAGTGCATCTTTACAGAGACATTACATATAAATGAATGAATATATGAATGAATGAATACATAAATAATTTGTATTCAGTAGAATTTATACCTATTCCTTGCCTTGCTTTCTTCTCTTAACCACTTATCCTGGAGCTCTTGCAATGCATGCTCGTACACATAACAATGATCTATCTACCTCATCTTATTTGATGGCTACATGATACTGTGCATGAAATGCCATTGTCGAGATGTGCTGTCATTTATTTTACCAGTCTTTTTTTGATGGGCATTTAAATTTCCAGGATTTTTAAAAAAATTTCTACTTCAAAGAGTGCTGTATTGAATATCTTTTTACATAAATGCAAATATATCTGAGTCTTTTTTGTATGAAGTGATGCCAAGAGAGAAAGCACCTGGAGGTACTTTTTTCTTCTTTAAGGACTGTGGAAATAATAGGATTCATTGGAAGCTCTCAAGGGAATGTGGATGATGGTGGTGTAAAATAACTCTAGAATCATTAGGTATACAAGTGTGAAGTTTTGCGTAGCTTTCATATTAAGGACAAGCCCCCCTCACACACACACACTCAAAACACACTTTTTTTAAATTTTTTTAATATTTATTTTAATATAGCAGGTTCTTATTACTTATCTATTTTATACCTCTTAGTGTATATATGTCAATCCCAGTCTCCCAATTCACCCCACCCCCCATTGCTTTCCCGCCTTGGTGCCCATACATTTGTTCTCCTCATCTGTGTCTCAATTTCTGCCTTGCAAACTGGTTCATCTGTACCATTTTTCTGGATTGCACATACATGCGTTAATATATGATATTTCTTTTTCTCTTTCTGACTTACTTTGCTCTGTATGACAGAGCATAGTCATATGCTTTGCTCTGTATGACATCCACGTCTCTGCAAATGACCACTTTCATTGCTTTTTATGGCTGAGCAATATTCCATTGTGTATATGTGCCACATTTTCTTTATCCATTCATCTGTCGATGGGCATTTAGGTTGCCTCCATGACCTGGCTATGGTAAATAGTGCTACAATGAACATTGGGGTGCATGTGTCTTTTTGAATGATGGTTGTCTCTGGGCATATGCCCAGTAGTGGGATTGCTGGGTCATATGGTAATTCTATTTTTAGCTTTTTAAGGAACCTCCATACTGTTCTCCATAGTGGCTGTA
>NC_041226.1:51652742-51653574 GCF_002837175.3 Physeter macrocephalus | reverse complement strand
TTAGGTAGTGTTCTAATTTCATTCTTTTACATGTGGCTGTCCCGTTTCCCCAGCACCACTTATTGAAGAGGCTGTCTTTTCTCCATTGTATGTTCTTGCCTCCTTTGTCGTAAATTAGGTGCCCATATGTGCATGGGTTTATCTTTGGGCATTCTATCCTGTACCATTTATCTATATTTCTTTTTTGTGTGTGCCCGTACCATGCTGTGTTGATTACTGTCGCTTTGTGGTATAGTTTGAAGTCGGGGAGCCTGATTCCTCCAACCCTGTTTTTCTTTCTCAAGATTGCTTTGACTATTTGGGATCTTCTGTGTTTCCATACGAATTATAAAATTATTTGTTCTAATTCTGTGAAGAATGCCATTGGTAGTTTGATAGGGATTGCATTGAATCTGTAGGTTGCTTTGGGTTGTATAGTTATTTTCAGAATATTGATTCTTCCAATCCAAGCACATGGTATATTTCTCAATCTGTTTATGTCATCTTTGATTTCTTTCATCAGTGTTTTATAGTTTTCTGAGGACAAGTCTTTTGCCTCTTTAGGCAGGTTTATTCCTAGGTATTTTATTCTTTTTGTTGCAGTGGTAAATGGGAATGTTTCCTTAATTTCTTTTTCTGATTTTTCATTGTTGGTGTATAGGAATGCCAGAGACGTCTGTGCATTAATTTTGTATCCTGCAACCTTACCAAATTCATTGATTAGTTCTAGTAGTTTTATGGTAACATCTTTAGGATTTTCTATGTATAGATCATGTCATCGGCATACACTGACTGTTTTACTTCTTCTTTTCCAGTTTGTATTCCTTTTTTTTCTTTTTCTTCTCTGTCTGCC
>NC_041226.1:51651282-51652340 GCF_002837175.3 Physeter macrocephalus | reverse complement strand
TTTGTTGGAAGATTTTTAATCACAATTTCAATTTCATTACTTGTGATTGGTCTGTTCATATTTTCTATTTCTTCCTAGTTCAGTCTTGGAAGGTTATACCTTTCTAAGAATTTGTCTATTTCTTCCAGGTTGTCCATTTTACCGTCATAGAGTTGCTGGTAGTAGTCTCATAGGATGCTTTTTATGTCTGCGGTGTCTGTTTTATTTTTTCTTTTTCATTTCTAATTTTATTGATTTGAGTGCTCTCCCTCCTGATGAGTCTGGATAATGGTTTATCAATTTTGTTTACCTTCTCAAAGAACCAGCTTTTAGTTTTATTGATCTTTGCTGTTGTTTCCTTCACTTCTTTTTCATTTATTCCTGATCTGATCTTTATGTTTTATCTCTTGGTTATTTAGTAACGTATTGTTTAGCCTCCGTGTGTGTGTTTTTTACATTTTTTTTCCCTGTAATTGATTTCTAATCTCATAACGTTGTGGTCAGAAAAGATGCTTGATTTGATTTCAATTTTCTTAAGTTTACTGAGCCTTGATTCGTGACCCAACATGTGTTCTATCCTGGAGAATGTTCTGTGCGCACTTGAGAAGAAAGTGTAATCTGGCTTTGATCTTTATGATTTCTTTCCTTCTACTAACTTTGGGTTTTGTTTGTTCTTCCTTCTCTAGTTCCTTTAGGTGTAAGGTTAGGTTGTTTATTTGAGATGTTTGTTGTTTATTGAGGTAGGATTGTTTTGCTCTAAACTTCCCTCTTAGAACTGCTTTTGCTGCATCTCATAGGTTTTGGATTGTCGTGTTTCATTCTCATTTGTCTCTAGGTATTTTTTTGATTTCCTCTTTGTGGAGAATGTTCTGTGCGCACTTGAGAAGAAAGTGTAATCTGATGTTTTGGGATGGAATGTCCTATGAATATCAGTTAAATCTATCTGCTCTATTGTGTCATTTAAAGCTTGTGTTCTGTTATTAATTTTCTGTTTGGATGATCTGTCCATTGGTGTAAGTGAGGTGTTAAAGTCCCCCACTATTATTGTGTTACTGTTGATTTCCTCTTTTATAGCTGTT
>NC_041226.1:51641456-51651051 GCF_002837175.3 Physeter macrocephalus | reverse complement strand
CTTTTACCATTTTCTTAATTGTTTTGGGTTTGTTTTTGTAGGTCCTTTTCTTCTCTTGTGTTTCCCACTTAGAGAAGTTCCTTTAGCATTTGTTGTAGAGCTGGTTTTGTGGTGCTGAATTCTCTTAGCTTTTGCTCATCTGTAAAGCTTTTGATTTCTCCATCAAATTTGAATGAGAATCTTGCTGGAAAGCACCTCTCCTTCTACTCACAGATAAGAGTGGCCTATGGGGCTAAGTAAAAAAGAGGTATCAAGGGCCACTTTAAGCCATTAGCTCTTAACTTGGTTCCTGCAACATTTCTCCATGTACAAGCACTCAGTCACTCATTCATTCACAATCTCTTGAGTACCTACTATGTGCTGGACTGTGCCAGTCTGATATAGATACACGGATGACTAAGCACTGAGAATTAGTAAGGGGGCTGAATGAATAATGACAAAATAAGTAGGAAGTGCAGTGCTGGGATAGTCTGAGTAGTTATAGGAGTGAGAAAGGGGGATATCTAACTCCTGCCATAGCCTTGCTAGAGGAGGAGATGCCAGAACTGAGGCTTAAAGGTAAAGAAGAGGAAGTGGAGGTGCCTTCTAAGCACAGGCCAACTTAATGAGGAAGAACCAGATAACTCATGGGAAAAAAAGTAAGAACTTTTTTTAGTAAGAACCAGATAGTAAGAACCAGAAACTCATGGGAAAAAAAGTAAGAACCAGAAACTCATGGGAAAAAAGCCCCCCGCCCCCCAAAAAAACCCACAGCCAAAAAAACCCTGAAAAAGCCAACCAACCAAACAAAAAACAGCTGAAGGGGCAATGAGAGCCTCACATACCATGTTGAAGGATTTGGACATTAGTTCTTAGGGATGAAGAATTTTAAGCAAAGTGTGAAATAATCAGAGGATTCCTTTTTGCAAAGACCCCTTGAGGCTCTGTGGGGGATGTGTTTGGTGGGCATAGCAAGTTAGAAGCTAGTTAGGCAGCTGTTTATGGGGTAAGGTTTATGTACATTAAGTCACATGCAGAGCCCTGGCTGCAGGGGTGGGATAAGGTTTTGTTCACCTTTCTTCTCCCTTCAGACCTCTCAAGTCATGCAATTTTACATGAGATTTGGTTGCAATAATATTGGGAACACCTTGTTTGAATGAGAAACTCTTTTCTTCTGCTCATCCCTAGATATCATCATCAAGAGACATATTAGGGAGTGTTGAGAGAGACATAATAAATTATTTATTTAGTAGGTAGTTTATCAAGCACCTGCTGTAATGCATCAAGAACGCTGAAATAGCAACTCATCTGTTCAACTTTCAGCAATCGTTAATTGAGCCCCTAATATATTTGAGACACAGGCATATCCTTTCAGGTGTGTTTTCCTTACCTTAAATAACAGAGAGCAAAATGGTGAACAGGCCAGTTAAAGGGCCTTTACCTCTGGAACTACCAAAAATCACAGAAAACTTAGCCGTGTTAGGCCTTACACACTTTGCATGTTTGCACTTCCCCCCTACAATTAAAAAAATTGATACAATTAATAGCTACTAAGAATGATACCCTGTGCGTGTGGACCCCCTCTTCCCACCCACCTGGTTTTTCAAAGTGGAAAAGATGAAGCACACAGTAATGGCAGATTCTAAAATTTGGGGCTTCTCTTTTGTTATAGTAGCTGACAACAATTTCCCAAATTATTTACAAATTATTCCTCTTTCATTCATTCTGTTACTTTCTGAGTGGGTGAGAAAGAATCCAAGGTAAGAGCAAGCCCTCATTTCTGTACATAAAAGGAAAGAGGAGTAGAAGTGTTTTCTTGTTTAGCCTTTATCTTTCTTCTTTGGAAAGCATTGAATAAAAGTCACAGGTTAGAGTGAGAGGAATGTAAGGGAAATGAAACTAGGATTTTAGATTTCCTGGTGACTTGGGTTGCTTGCTTCTACTTTATGGCGTGGTCTTAATATTCACTCACCTTTGACCTCTATCTGCCAATTCGTAAGAGGGGAAAAAAAGCATTTATTTCTTTATTTTTGTTTCAGGGCTCCATGCTGCCTAGCACATAATAGATCATCCGTAAAAATTTGTTGAATAAATGAATGAATGCTTATGTTAATTTATGTATTAAGGAGAAAAAGAACTAACTTAAAATTGCCCTTTACTTTTTTGGTAACACTACCAAGAATCAATTATCCCTCTGTGTACCTATATATGTGCTTTTTTGAGAAATTTCTAACTGTAGTTTTCATAAATAAATACATAAAAATGACTATCCTTCTCTTTGACTTGAAAGTCACAGAGATTATTATGAGACCTAAACTGATTTGGGCATTTGTTTCTGAATAGTTATTAGGTGGCAGCAGCTCCAAAGCCCAAAATACTTGACAACATTTCCATTTTATGATGGAAGTTAAGTTCACTGACAGCCGTATTATGGGCTTTCCTCTAGGGCTGTTATTTGTCACACAGTTTTGAAAATCTTAACTGGAAAGTTTCAAGAGGTGCCTCTTAAGAGTTGTAGGAAAGAAATTGACTTCCCTGAAATGCTAGAGTATACTGTTCCAAATGTTCAGCTGGTGAGAGTTGTGGGTTTTTTAAATGACAGTTTCAAGGACTTTTAAAAAATAAATGACCTGTACAATGATGCTCTGACCTTACAATAGCAGATATGTTTTTTGTTTTCTCTGCTCAGAACCGTGTGTATTCAAAGTATAATTCTCTCCCTGAGTTTATGTCAGAAACACAACTGTAAGGTCAAAGTTTTATCCACGGGATCTGAGAGGGTTTCTTTTAAAACGTGAGCAAGAAACAACAACAGTGCTAAGGACTGAATGTTTATGTCCTCCCAAAATTCATATGTTGAAATCCCAACCCCCAGTGTGATGGTGTTTGATGGTGGGGATTTGGGGAGGTGATTAGGTCATGAGGGTGGAGCCCTTATGAATGAGGTTAGTGTCCTTATAAAAGAGACCCCAGAGAAAAGAATTTGGAAAAGAATAGATACATGTATATGTATAACTGAATTGCTTTGCTGTACACCTGAAACTAACACAACATTGTTAATCAACTATACTCCAATATAAAATAAAAAGTTAAAAGAAAGAGAACCCAGAGAGACCCCTCGTTTCTCCCACCATGTGAAGACACTTGAGAAGACAGGTGTCTAGAACCAGAAAGCAGCCCCTCATCAGACAACGAATCTGCCAGCTCCTTGATCTTGGACTTCTCAGCCTCCAGAACTGTGAGAAGCAAATGTTTGTTGTTTAAGCTAGCCAGTCTATGGTATTTTTGTTACAGCAGCCCAAACTGACTATGACAAAGTTTCACAACAGTGAAACTTCCTTGTATTGTTGTTATATTTCTCCCCTGTAATGCATAGTCTTCTTCTACCCAGAGTCTTAAAAGAATTCTCAAAAAAGCTTCATGTTATTATCATTAGGTAGTTTCATTCTAGGTTTGAGTCAATTTGGGGATAAGTGAGGAATCACTACTTTTATTTTAGTTTCTGGATCTAACAGGTGAAAAGAACCTTTGGGGCTTGCACGTGTTAAGTCCACGTAGGCTGTTGACAGGAAGATGGAGGATGGACAGGATTAGTCAGACGTTGAGTAGTGGGAATGTTTGAAGCATGATTACGAAAGACAAGAATTCTCATTTTGTATAAGAAAGTTGAATTAACAAACCTATATAAATGCTGTCCTTCAAAACAATTTTTTGAACTACTGTTTTGGTAGACTTTACATTTATTTCAGTAAGAGCTACGGGAAATTAATTTAAAATGACATTTAGCAGATTATTAGATGGGAGGGAGTATCTCTTAAAAACTGTTGTCGGTATATACACTACCAAACGTAAAATAGATAGCTAGTGGGAAGCAGCTGCATAGCACAGGGAGATCAGCTCGGTGCTTTGTGACCACCTAGAGGGGTGGGAGAGGGAGGGTGGGAGGGAGGGAGACGCAAGAGGGTAGAGATATGGGAACATATGTATATGTATAACTGATTCACTTTGTTATAGAGCAGAAACTAACACACCATTGTAAAGCAATTATACTCCAATAAAGATGTTAAAAAAAAAAAAACTTGTCAGAGAAGATGAAAAAGTTCTGGAGGTGGATGGTGGTTATGGCTGCACAACAATGAATGCATGTAATGCCACAGAATTGTACACTTAAAATGGGTAAAATGGTAAATTTTATGTATAGTTTATCACAATAAAAATAATATGGGTTTAATAAAGATAATATAAAATATAGAAAACTATAAAGCAAATAAAAATTTTTATTTAACCCTACCAAAAAAGTTGACATTAAAATCACCTCCAATTGTGATGAAGAACTATGGAAAGTCACTTCTCTGGCTGCGTTATGCCAGTAATGTAATTCTCAAACATATTAGCAATTCTCCATTTGGATGATTTATGAGTCACACAATAAAACCAGTCTAATAACTTTTAGTAACCTTTTAATTTCTGAAAATTTGAGAATATGTGTTTGTGTCAGTATGTGCTTAAATCTGTATTTCATGGATTTTCTATTTTTGGTGCTTCATTCCTCTCCATTAGCTCAAATAATTACGTCTTACTCAAAATGAATTGAAATGAAATTCCACCCAATCTGGAATTTCAGAGGGCTTTGCAAGAACATTATAATTCCTGTTCCACAAGTCAAAGGGAGGAATGAAGGTAAGTGTGTTCAGAGTCAGGAGCCAACATAGCATTTCTAATGTTAAGAAAGGGTTTGGTCTATGTTCTGTCTATTAATATTCTCATTGTTATATAAATTAATTTAGTGTTTACAGAGGCTTATAGCATAAGGCTGTCTTTATGGAACAAAAGTATGTAATGGAGAAATCACAGTTGTTCCTCTGCAACAGGAGGGTTAAGGATGAGTAACAGATGCGAGAATCTGTTTTAGCTGCTTTGGAGTTGGCATCATTGGGGAAGCTGAATCAGAGCTGAAGGTTGTCAACTCAGGTGGAAGTAGATGCTTCAGAGTAATGGATTGCAAACTTGGGTGAAATTGAAACTGGGAAGGAAATACATACCAGATGGCAGAGGAACCAACTCTATTGAAGTAGTTTAGGGGATTAGACATACAGACAGAGCAGTGGTTCTCAATAGGATTTGGGATGGGGGGGCAGTTCTTCCCCCTCCCCAGGGATCATTTGGTAATGTCTTGAGACATTTTTGTTTTACAGGTTGGGGGAAGAGTGCTACTGGCATCTAGTGAGCAGAGAGCAGGGATACTGCTAAACATTCTGTTAGTATACAGGGCAGCCTCCCACAACAAAGAATGATTTGGCCTTACATGTGATAGTTCTGAAGTTGAGAAGCCCTGTGATAGAAAGGAGAATGTCTAGGTGGACAAGAGACTGGCCAGGGTAAGACGTTTCGTCCAAATGTAGAGCAAGATGTTGAATGTTGCTGAGTTCCAAGAAGAAAAGGTTATATGTGGATTGTCAGATTTGAGCTGGGCTTAAGTGAAGGAGGGAAATGGTGGGTGCGTAGTTAGACTCTTGCTAAGGTATTTTTGTAACCTTGGTGGGTGTTCCATTGGGAAAAGCCAGGAGAAGCCAGGACCTGGAAAAGAATTGATCGGAAAGTCATGCCAGGCTGTGTATCGAGTCTGGAGGAGAGCAACAGATGGCAAAAAGGAAGGTCAAGAGGCCCTAGAAAGATGAAAAGGAGTGGGTAAATATGGTGGGTCGGGGTAGGTGAGTGTGGAAGAAAGTCTGGGAAGAATTGGAAGGTAAAGAGCAACAGAAGCTAGCAAGGTGGAACAATGGTTCTCAAACCTGTTTACACATTAGAGTCACCTAGAGAATTAAGAAAAATGCTGATGCCTGGGCCCCATCTCAGACCAGGGTGGGTTCTGGACTTCAGGTATGTTGACAGACATTTCCCAAATATTTCTAACGAGGAGCTAGGGCTGAGAACTGCTGTCCTAACAGATCAGTAAAGTCAAGGAGGAACAAACAGGGCGACTGACTAGAACAATACTCTGAAATAAGCTGCCATCTTAGATTAGGGGCTGCTTGTCCTGTGTTGGGGTGTTTTGCTACCTGTCCTTTGCAGGGGTCTGTGTGTGCTGTTGCTGAGGTGCTTGGGCCAGGAGCTTCAGGCTGGGTTTTGCTTATAATTTGATATAAGGAGCGAGCAGGCAGCAGGGGCTCACTTCTTACTAGTGACTAATGACTGAGCTTTGGGTTTAAACTTGCAGAGTCCCCTAATTACCTTGTGAAGGAAAGAAATCACTTAAAGTAAAAATAATATTATGTAAGTTACATGGACAATTAAAAATTACTTCATATTCTACATATAAGAATGATGTTATAAAAAATAAAGATGTAGACTTAAAAAAAAAAAAGAATGATGTTATAAGAGAAGAAATGAAAAGCCATCAAACTATGGATATCTTGGAGAAAGTCCGTAATTTTCTCTACCAGTAGCTGATAAAGGCAGCCTGTTTTCTTACCTCGTTGCCCAAGGAAGGATGATGAACTGGCCAGAGGTTACGTCTAAGGGCCTCCTTTTCAGAAGGTTATCCCTTATCTGCCTTTTCCAGATCTGAGAAAACATTCATTTCTAGTAGAAACGGAATATGAGTGAAAGCATTCTCTGTCTGCAGATTCTGGGGACGTTTTCAAAGGGATTGAATAAGTGACTGGTGGTGAGAAGTCTGTTCCGTTTTCATTTGTCTCTAGCAGGGCCTGGTGGCAATTTAATATTCTTTATTATTATTTTACATGTGATTTCCTTCCTAGCTTATGATTCCTGTCAGGACTGTGTACTATTACCCGTTAGTCATTTTTCCTGGGTTGGCCTATGATGCTTCAAAGGAGGGCTTGTGTATTTCAGTCATTTTGCTTACAATTTGATTTGTTCTCTAAAATCCCAATTTAGTTTCATCAGTACATTTTAACATACGACAGCTGGGCCCCTGGATGGGCCCATTTACATACATTAGCAGCTGAAAGCTAAGCACCAGTGACCCAGAAGCTGGCCTGTTATTTTCCCAGAGCCTCACCTGACATTTTTTGAAATAAACTCTTCCTCCCTATTTGTAAACTATCGGTGTCAGTGACAATATCCTGTGAACAGTTTTAAAAAACTGTTGGTCTCCAGATAACTTTTAAGCTAAAACACTTTGATCAAAAACCTTAAAGGATAATCAGAGAACAGGTTTGGTCCTACTTTAGTATCGGGTAAGGATATTGCCTTCTCCCATTACAGTGATCTCTGTTATTAGACAGACGTTAGAGGAATTGGTTTCTTAATTGGTCAGTGGCTGCCTAAAGACAGATAATCCATTAATCCACAAACATCATTGTGACTGAGCCCTGAACATGACTTTGAACACCTGACATCACACAGTCATGACATAAGGACATGGTGTGAGGCTTATGGACAACTCAGGGGTTTGTTTTGTTTTGTTTTACCATTTTCTTTGTCTAAATTTTGTTTAAATTTTTGAGCTGTGGTCTTGGTCTGTGTGATAGACTGAAAAATACCACCACCACCCCGAAAAAAAGAGATATCTCTTTCCTAATTCCTGGAACCTGTAATTGTGAAAAAAGTGTCTTTGCAGATGTTCATAGAGTTAAGGATTTTGAGATCAAGATTTTTGGTTATATGGGTGGTTCTTCAATGCCATCACTGGAGGCAGAGGTTGGAGTGATGGGGCCATAAGCCAAGGAATGCTGCAGCCACCAGAAGCTGGAAGAGGCAGGGAAAGGATCCTCCCCTAGAGCCTCTGGAGGGAGTATGGAGCTGCCAATACCGTAATTTCAGCCCAGTTAACCTGATTTTGGACACCTGGCCTCTGGACTGTGCGAGAATAAATTTCTGTTGTTTTAAACCACCACATTTGTGGTAATTTGTTACAGCAGTCATAGGAAACTAATATAGTCTATAAGAGTCTATCCCATGGTTTTGGACAGGTAGCTTATTTTTTCTAGTATGTCAATGTCAGTGTATTTTTTCTAGAAATTGTTAATTTTCTTGATATTTTTCATTTGGTATCTTATTTAGGATCCATTCATTCTACTGAGTTTGGGCAAGCAGAGACCAGTAGGGTAGATGAGCTGCAGGATTAGTTGATCTGCTAAAGAAGTCCCCAAACATGGGGCAAAACATTTGTGAACAAGTAACCCAGAAGATTTGTTATTCCAGGAAAGAGAGAATATTCTCTGCTATATATTGAATGTTTATCATTTCAGCATTTTCCTTTCCTTTCCAGTTTCCATGAGATGGATAGACCGACTGTGTTTTATCAGTATAAAGTAGTGTTCTACCTTAGAACTGGAATTATACTCTATGGAATGGATATTGGTATGAGTTACAGATTGTTATGATTCTGGACTGAAGTGGAGAAAATAGAACCACGATGTCCTTGTCCTGTTTAGTCAATAGCAGAGTACTGTCAGACTTTGCTTCCTCTGCTGTGATATGACCATGATGCACTGGGGCCAGCTTATGAATTATGGGACACTGTAATACAGGTGTCACTGAGGATAATGTGGGCCCTTAGGGGAGCCTATACATAAGATGTGATGCCCAGTGAAATGTTTCAGAAAAGCTAATGGGTTTTTGGTTTTAGGCAAAGGTCCTGGAGCTATGAATGAAACAAACTGCTGGAGATTTAAAAAATGTTCTTTGTAAAAGCACTTCATGAATTCTCCTGTTAAAAAACCAGAGAGACGTAATTCTTTTTATAATCATTGACCCCCTTGTGTGACAACAAGCACTTCTTAAAGGGAACAGTCAAAACTTTATAATAGGGTTGGAAAAACTGAAATGGCTTTCTTTTGCAAAGAATTTTAATCATGCTATGTGTGCCTATGTGTTTACCAAAAGATATCAATAAGCAAGCATTTCTTTGAAGACTTAATATTATGACAAAATGTTAAGTAAATTCTCAGTTAAATGTAAATGATTCTATTTTCCCAAGTACCTTCGTGTTGGAAATGGGTGAACTCTTTTTTTTTTAAATTAACATCTTTATTGGAGTATAATTGCTTTACAATGGTGTGTTAGTTTCTGCTCTATAACAAAGTGAATCAGCTATACATATACATATAATCCCCATATCTCCTCCCTCTTGCGTCTCTCTCCCACCCTCCCTATCCCACCCCTCTAGGTGGTCACAAAACACCGAGCTGATCTCCCTGTGCTATGCGGCTGCTTCCCACGAGCTATCTATTTTACAGTTGGTAGTGTATATATATCCATGCCACTCTCTCATTTTGTCCCAGCTTACCATTCCCCCTTCCTGTGTCCTCAAGTCCATTCTCTACCTCTGTGTCTTTATCCTCTCCTGCCCCTAGGTGCTTCAGAACCACTTTTTTTTTTAGATTACATATGTATGTGTTAGCATACGGTATTTGTTTTTCTCTTTCTGACTTACTTCACTCTGTAAAACAGTCTCTAGGTGCATCCACCTCACTACAAAAAACTCAATTTCGTTTCTTTTTATGGCTGAGTAATATTCCGTTGTATATATGTGCCATATCTTCTTTATCCATTCATCTGTCGATGGACATTTAGGTTGCTTCCATGTCCTGGCTATTGTAAATAGAGCTGCAATGAACATTGTGGTACATGACTCTTTTTGAATTAT
>NC_041226.1:51604537-51641253 GCF_002837175.3 Physeter macrocephalus | reverse complement strand
AAATAACTCAGTTTCATTTCTTTTTATGACTGAGTAATATTCCATTGCATATATGTGCCACATCTTCTTTATCCATTCATCTGTCGATGGACATTTAGGTTGCTTCCATGTCCTGGCTATTGTAAATAGAGCTGCAATGAACATTGTGGTACATGACTCTTTTTGAATTATGGCTTTCTCAAGGTATATGCCCAGTAGTGGGATTGATGGGTCATATGGTGGTTCATTTTTAGTTTTTAAGGAACCTCCATACTGTTCTCCATAGTGGCTGTATCAATTTACATTCTCACCAACAGTGCAATAGTCTTCCCTTTGGTCCACACCCTCTCCAGCATTTATTGTTTGTAGATTTTTTTGCTGATGGTCATTCTGACCGGTGTGAGGTGATAACCTCATCATAGTTTTGATTTGCATTTCTCTAATGATTAGTGATGTTGAGCATCCTTTCATGTGTTTGTTGGCAATCTGTATATCTTCTTTGGAGAATGGTGATTCCGGTCTTCTACGCATTTTTGGATTGGGTTGTTTGTTTTTTGATATTGAGCTGCATGAGCTACTTGTATATTTGGAGTCTGGCCTTACATTTAGGTCTTTAATGCATTTTGAGTTTATTTTTGTGTATGGTGTTAGGGAGTGTTCTAATTTCATTCTTTTACATGTAGCTGTCCAGTTTTCCCAGCACCAATTATTGAAGAGGCTGTCTTTTTTTCCATTGTATATTCTTGCCTCCTTTATCAAAGATAAGGTGACTATATGTGTGGGTTTACCTCTGGGCTTTCTGTCCTGTTCCATTGATCTATATTTCTGTGTTTGTGCCAGTACCATACTGTCTTGACTACTGTAGCTTTGTACTAGAGTCTGAAGTCTGGGAACCTGATTCATCCAGCTCTGTCTTTCTTTCTCAAGAATGCTATGGCTATTCAGGGTCTTTTGTGTTTCAATACAAACTGTAAAATTTTTTGTTCTAGTTCTGTGAAAAATGCCATTGGTAGTTTGATAGGGATTGCACTGAATCAGTAGGTTGCTTTGGGTAGTATAGTCATTTTCGTAATGTTGATTCTTCCAATCCAAGAACATGGTATATCTCTCCATCTGTTTGTATCATGTGTAATTTCTTTCATCAGTGTCTTATAGTTTTCTGCATACAGGTCTTTTGTCTCCTTCAGTAGGTTTATTCCTAGGTATTTTATTCTTTTTGTTGCAATGGTAAATGAGAGTGTTTCCTTAATTTCTCTTTCAGATTTTTCATCATTAGTGTAAAGGAATGCAAGAGATTTGTGTGCATTAATTTTGTATCCTTTTGTCTCTGTTTTTTCTTTTTTCTTCTGCCCTACCCAGGTATATGGGTAGTTTCTTGCCTTTTGGGAGGTCTGAGGTCTTCTGCCAGCATTCGGTAGGTATTCTGTAAGAGTTGCTTTACATGTAGATGTATATATTTTTTTTTTTTTTGTGGTATGCGGGCCTCCCTCTGTTGTGGCCTCTCCCGTTGCGGGGCACAGGCTCCGGACGCGGAACCCGGTTCCCCTGCATCGGCAGGCGGACGCGCAACCACTGCGCCACCAGGGAAGCCCGTAGATGTATTTTTGATGTAGTTGTGGGGAGGAAGGTGATCTCCACGTCTTACTCCTCTGCCATATTGAAGGTCCCCCCCCCCCCCGCCACCAAACTCTTCAAAGGTAGATTTGAGTCAATGGTAGAGGAAATCTTTACTTAAAGATTAATTTTGTTTATGGACAAAATCTAGGAGTTTACACTTTTCAGATGCTCTCCCTCCCTTCCATAATTCAGTCCAGGGCACCTCAGTGGATACTGATTGATGTAAATAAGACATTGTTTTTCTTCTAAATGTTTTGTCAAAGCTCTCATGAATTTTCACATTCAAAGCATTTGTGAGCCAGGTGGGCCTGAGATCAGATTGAGAGGGGAGAAGCTGTTCACTTTGGAATGGATCTAACAAAGACCAAGAATAAGTTAAATTTCACTCAGTTGGGAGGTGGGTTACGCATGTGTAATTTTTATTTGTAAAATAAACCTTTGATAAGTTAAATACTGAAGAATTATGACAGGCTTTGCTCTGAAGTGTCAATCTGAGAATTGACCAGAGAGATGGCAAATGAATTAAGAATTTTCCTTTCCAGTGAAATCTCTTTTATCACAATTCCTTAGGAAATTTTACATTGTGCATATCTAAAAGAATGAGAATTAATTTAATTGTCCATTTTCTGTTGCTTATTATTTATTTTTTATCTGAAAGAAAACACTGAGTTTTTTTTGCACAACTAACAATATTGTTAAGTGAAACTATGGTGAAAGTAGATAGAATGTTTTTGTTATTCAAAATGTTCTAATCTGTATAAGGAGTATGTTTTCTTTAGCTGAGGCGATACACATTGACTTACCTATCTTAATATACTAAAAATATAAGAAGGTGGGTAGTGAAATGGTATCATCTAAAGTTGAAATTTGCTAAGTGATTAGTTGACTGAGTTGTATAAGGAGATCAAAAAAATAGAAAAGTAGTTTTTTGAATCTGGAGTAAAATGTCTTTTATGTTTGGAGAAGTTTGTGTGGAGGCAAGGGAAGGGGGATTAGGTTTGGGGAGGGTGAGAAATCAAAGGGTTTTAAAACTCAGACTTAAGTGTTTCCTTGCACCCATCCAATGGTCCTGCCTTTGCTACACACTGAGTCCCACTACTCAAGTCTGATTTCACAGTTTTGAGTCCTCAACACTGGCACCTCCCAGCTCCCACACTTTATCAGAAGTCTTGCTGATCTAGGAATCAGTCTGCTGGAGCTGAGATTCTTGCCTGATTGTCAGCTAAAGAAGGTGTGATAGAGTAGAAAACATGATTTCCACACAGGAGACCTGGTTTTGAATCCTGGTTTTGAATCCTAACACTTATTTAACTCTGTGACCTTGGTAAGTTATCTCTTTTGTGCTTCAGTTTTCTCACTATAAAATGGAAGTACTGCACAGTTTTGTTTGAAGTATTACATAAAATAATGTATATAGAAACATCTAAAAGTGATTTGTAAATAGTAGGGACTCAGTCTTTTTCTTTCTTTCTTTCTTTTTATTTTTTGTAAAGAGCACCTTGTTCAGCCAGTCATCGAAGCACCTCCTCTGGGTGGTGGTGTAGATTCCAATGGTTCCCTGGAGATATTTCACAAATATTTTATTATTTTGAAATAACAAATGAGCGGAAGAATTAAGGACTTTGTATGTGCATATGCCTGCATATACCTATATATGTATATGTGTATATATGTGTGTGTGTATATATATATATTATATATTTTGAGGGGATGTCTTATCTTTTCCTTCCTTCTTTTTTCCATATTTCTCAGACTGGACTAGTTCAAATGTGGACATTGGCATAGGGCTGCTAACAGGAGTCCTGGACAAAGTTTTGAATTTTGTTTTGGTAGCAATTTTTTGATATCCCTTCATGTGTGAGCCCCACATTTGTTTCTCACTATTTTCCAATTCTGTCTCTAGGGATGACCAGCATATCATGCTGCTTGTGGCAGTCAACGAGGCCAAAGATCTCAAAAACCCATTTCTGAAGACCTAGAACATGAATTAAGTTTGCATTTCCCAGGAGGAATTTCTCTGTGTAAAGAGGAGTGGGTTAGCCCATTTGGGAGGATAAGCAGGGCTGGGAAAGGCCTTCTCTACTTGTTCTCTTCCTCCTAAATTCAGACTCTTCCAGGATTTGCCAGTGGAAACAAAGATTTGCAGATATAGATAACAGACATGATTTATTTGACTTGCATAAAATTTAAAAAATGAATTAGCTGCAAAATTTTCAAATTCAACAGATTTAGATTCAGGTTTCTCCTAGAAAGATCTGGCAACATCTGAACAGGGTAAGGATCAATGGATGACAAATAGCTGCCTTTGGAAGGGCAAGTGATCTCCAGATCAGACAGTTCTCTCCTGCCTTGTGTAATTGCCTACATTAGCTGTTTGGCCCTTGTAGACATTTGGATTTGTGACATCTACTCTACACACAGCATTGCTTACCCACCTCTACCTGTCTTGGCCACATCTTCCCTCTTCCTGCCCTGGCATCCACCCACCCATATATGTTTTTCTAATAGAGCCCCTGAGCTCAGTAAAAACAAGAACTGGTTGTCAGAGAAAGAACAGTGTTTACCATGGCAAACCAATGATATTCAAAACCACAAACCATAATTCCAGAAATGCTAGTTCTGTTTCTTGTTTCTTATGAGAAGTGAATAATCTTATTTTGGAAGTTAAAACTAGCTGTATTAATTTATTAAAAAATAGATTTTTAAGGCAAAAAAGCATCACTAGAGCTAAAGATAACATGCTCAGTGCCTCTGAATGGTGTAGCAGTATTAAAGTTGTATGCTCCAAATAATACAGTTTCAAATTTATAAAGCAAAATCAATAGAATTGTGAAGAGAAATAACTTTACAATCATAGTGGGAGATGTAACAGAAGTAGTTAACAACAGAACTAGGTAACTAAGTAACAGGACTAGTTAACAACAGAATCAATAAAGAGAGAGAAAATTGTGAGCAACATATTAACAAATTTGATCTAATGGTCACATATATTACATCCAAGAAGTGAAGAATACATTTCTTTTTAAGAACAGATGGATCATTTATAAAAATTGATGTATCCTGTGCCATAATGGAAGTCTAAACAAATTTAAAATAATAAAATCATACACAACATGTTTTCTGACCACAAATGCAATTAGGTTAAAAATCACTAAAAAAAAAAAAAAAGATAAGTAGAAAAAAATAAATATATGTTAAAATTAAGAAACAAGGTTCTAAATAACCCATGGGTCAAAGAATAAATCATAATAGAAATTAGAAAATATTTAGAATCACACCTAAAAAAAAGATACTATGTATAAAAACTGATGGGGTGCAACCAAAACTGTACACAGAGGAGAATTTTTAGCCCTAAATTTATATTTCAGAAAATGTTAAGCTAATGCATTTGAAAATATAAATGAATTTCTAGAAAAATATAACTTCCAAAAACTGACTCAAGAAGAAATAAAAAGCCATCCTACAAAGAGCATTTAAGGTCCAGATAACTTTACCAGAAGTTTTACAAAATCTTCAAGAAACAACTATACAATACTACACAAACTTAGAGAATAGAAAAAGAGGAGTAATGTTTAGAATAAAAACTGCTTAAAATCAATATAAAAAAGACAGTCCCATAGAAAAAGAGGCAAAAGACTTGAACATCTTCACAAAAATACCTTTCTTTTTTGTATTTTTAAAATTTTTTAAACAGCTTTATTGGGATATAATTGATATACAAAAAAAAACCCTGGACATATTTAATGTATACAATTTGCTGATTTTGGAGATATGCATACACCTGTGAAACCATCACCACAATTAAGGCAATAAAATATCCATTACCTCTAAAAGTTTCCTTCTGCTCCCCCCCTCCTTTTTTGTGGTAAGAACACTTAGCATGAGATCTATCCTCTTCACAAATTTTTAAGTGTACAATATTGAACTGTTAATGATAGATACTATGTTGTACAGTAGGTCTCATGAACAGATCCTCAACCTCAACTTCTCCTCTCCCCTCCCCTCCTCCTTTGCCCCCCTCTCTTGTCCAGGGACCCCAGTGGTCTTATTCATCAGCAAATTCCCAGATCACAGAAAATGGAACAGGATCTGGCTCATACTAGTCCTTCAATAATATTTATGTAAACTGCAATTAAATACATGTAGGTGAAATCATCCAAGCAGAGGAGAGAAAACTCATAGAGAAAGTAAATGGAATAAGAAGAGAAATAGGCCAAAGGTGAGATTTTCCAGAACATTAACCTACAGGAGGTGGTAGAGTTCAGGAGAAGGCCTATAGAGTAGGCAGAATGTAGAAGGGAGGCCAGGAAAGAAGTATATCAATAACTAGGATCTTTTGCCTGCAAGGGACTGAACATCTAGCTAAGAGTGGCTTAAACAATAGGGGCTTATTATCTCACATAATAGTCTGGAGGTAGATAGTTCCAGTGTTGATTAATTCAGTACTTCTTCAATGTCAAAGCTTTACATTGGCTTCTGGTGATTCTCCTCTCATGGTGACAAAAAAGGCTGTCACAGGGCCAATTGGCAAAAACTGAGTTTAAAGACAAGAATTATACATCAGGAGGAACATATCCTCAGGTTCCATTGGCCAGGACCAACTCCTAAATCAATTACAGCAAAGGGGAATGAGATTCCCTTGATTGGTCTAGGCCAACATGGTTCATCTCTTGGGGCTAGGATAGGGGATTACTTCCTCTGAGCATACTGCTGCCTACACCTGAACACAGCTGGCAATGTGCTAGCAAAGAAGTAGGGGTGTGTTCATGGAAACTGGGTATAATGTCTACTGAGGAGACAACCAGCGGGGTATTCTGTCACAGGATTCAAGGAAAGAGATGATCGAGGAAGGAGTCAGCTGGGTCATTTGTGACTGAGAGGTCATTCATAGAAGACAAGGATTGAATGGGACTATTGGATTTCACAACAAAGAGAACATTGATGGTGGTGGTGAGAGCAATCGATGTGGAGTTGGCAGAGGAAATTAGGCGGAAGAGACCCGGTTATGGTGAGTTAAAAAGTAATTGGGGGATGAGAGGGTAGAGGTAGGGAGGGAAGGCAGATTGTCCAAGGGACTTGGTTATGAGGTAGATGAGAGACAATGGAGCTGGCCTGGGTCTCTGTCCTGTTCCTGGCTGGGAATCCTATTCATTATGCTCCCCAGCCAGGACTGTGTTGGCTGTGCCATTCCCCACCTACGCATTTCAGGAGTTTTTGAATAATTCCCAGATCTGATCATGTTAGTTTATAATCCATTCCTCTGACCATTCTAGTTACTTTTCTTTGACCCTCCTTAGTGCCAACATTTCCTTCGTCGGATGTGGCAATAAGAACTATGTATATGCTTTTGTTGAATTTAGAAATGACTCTTTTCTCATGGTAAAAATGGTATGTATTCATCATAAAAAAATGAAAAATAAAAAGATGCTGAAGGAAAAGTAAAAAAAATATATAACCCTAATCCACAGAGATCATCAGAGATAACATATTGCTGTTTTTCTTTTAGGTCTCCCCATCCACATTTGTATTTATTTTGTATAGTGAAATACTATCTTGCTTTATAACTTGTTTTTTTCCTTAATATTATATGACGAGTTTCTCATCTTATGAAATGCTCTTGATGAATACAATTTTTTGACTGAAAAATATTCTATTGTATGAATAGGTCATTTAACATTCTTCAGTTAATGAACATTTACATTGTTTCCAACTTTTGTTTGCTACATTGTGCCTGCCTATGACTTATTATCTTGGAATAGGTTTGTAACAGTGGTATGAGCAGTTCAAAAAGTGTAAGATAATTTTAAGGTTTTTGTCAGGGCAGCAATTTGGTTAAATGTAGCTGCTCTGGGCCATGCTTGAGTTTTAACTCAGATTCTGCCATTTTCTAGGTATGTGACTTTGGGTAAGTAACTGACCCAAGTCTTAGTTTCCTAATCGTAAAATGCGGATCATAGTGTCTACTTCCTGGGGTTTATAATAGGTTAAATAAAATAATTTGTGGAGAGGTTTTAGCACAGTGTCTGACAATAAATATGAGCCTTTCTAGAAATGATGCATCGATTTACAAGTCTAAACAGAACCTATTTTATTTTAAAGCTACTATCTATAAAGTTTAGCATATGAGTTTTAAAAAAATCTAAAATGATTTATGGCTGATGTGTTCAAAGACATTTATGTTAATAAATTTGGTGTCAGTAAATCTTCAGCCTTTATGTTTTTCCTTCAGGCCAAATATTTTCAAGTTCAGAGGTAACATTGTGTTGGCTACAGAATGTTCTCTAGACGCCTTCACTGGGTGTCTCTAGCTAGTGCATTCTGTGCATATTCTCTTACATCTGATGAAAGCATTTGAATTGATGTGAGTGGTGCTTAGACTACTTATTCCTCAAAGGGCTTTCCCCACCTCTAACCTATTTTAGTTTCTATTATGTATTATGCCATCAAGACTAAACAAAGCTATAAATTGGCTTTGAATAAAAATAATGCTTAGATCTGTAAAAAAGCACTGATACCAAATGTAACCTTAGGCCTTCTGGAATCTCTCAGAATAGAGAAAAGACAATCTTAGAACCTTGCTGAATGCCAAAGGATTTTCAATAGCTAGTCAAGTGACCTTAGCTCTGATAGTATCTGACTTTTTCACTTTCTGCCCTGAGGCTCAGTTCCAGCTTGTGGAAGTTTTCTGGCCCATGGATTTGCTATAGTGTGGCAGTCATGTAACCTGGAGTTCTAACTATATAATAATGTTCTCGGGATTTGAGAATAATCTTTGGGAGGATAGAATCAAGTTAGTTTACCTGGCACTTTATGTCCCAGAAATAGCTCCTACTGAATTTTTAGTTACCAAATGGAAACTTAAGTGTTATATTTTCATATATAAGCTTATTTAAATCTATTTTTTCAGTGTATGTTTTTCTCCTTTAATGATAATACAAAATTCAAATAATTAGAATGATTTTTTTAAATTATGTGATTCCCCACCACCCGACCCCCTGGAACTTTAATTTCTGTATCTCTACAAAGGGTTTTGCAGTGGTCTGCTGGAGCTGGCTCGTATTGGCTCATCTGGAACAATTATTAAATTTCACAGATTGGTTGAGGTCATGTTGGTAGCTTGAAGTTGTCTATGGTGTGGGTTTTTACACCATAGAAATCAGCAATGCTACAAATCAGGACATTCCCCTGTCCACATGCTCCCCTCCCCGCCCCCGCCAAACTGGTTGGTAAACATTTACCAGCAGACTACCGCTTTTCAGACAGTTTTAAAGGAACTAGAAATTTTAACCTCTCAGACTAAAGTTCCATGTCATATAGTTGAGGTAGAATAAAAAGTTTAGTTATCAGGTATTGCACCTTCTACCAGTGGATGTTTGTGAAATGCTATCGTTTATTAAAAAGATAGTCATTTAAAACATGACAGACAGATTGAATGTGGGAAGAAAGGAAACCACAAATAGAAGGCACACATTACAGTAAATGTAGAAAAATAGACAACAGAGTTAAGAAACTAGAAAGCCAAAGGAAAAAATTCTTGAAGAGTGAAGGACAGGAAGAAGACTGTGCTAAGCAAAATTGACACTAAAACTGAATTCGAGAAGTACAGGGAGGTTAAAAAAGGCAGAATGAAATAGTTTTGAAAATGGTCAACAATACCAACTTGGTGAAGTAATGTCTTCCACCCAAGGTGACATTTGCTGAAATGGAAAGTGGCACTAAAACCGCCAGCCACTGAAAAACAACACATTTTGCCTTTGGCGTGTTGGAACACATTTAGAGAATAGCATTATGGGTAAGGAACCATATATTTATTGTCCAAACTAGGGCTTCCGTGAGTGAAAGGGGGCTCTGTTAATAATTACTTCTGAACAACAACATAAACCAGAGCCATCGAGGCAAACCAGGATGTATGTACACACTAATTATAGGCTCTACCGCTGGCAACCCAGTTTCCAACCCAACTGGTTAAAAGAACTTGACCGATAAATATTACAATGAAAAGGTTAAAATAAATATTCCAAGAGGCTATAGTGCTATTGTTTTCCCATTATGAGAGGGTTAAAAAGTAAAAGGAGGTGATTCATAGTAATGTTGAATAAACAACCAAAAATATGTGAGGAACTGTGGAGCCCCATCTCCTTCTGGTTTCTCCTGACCTGGTAGAGGCAGTCCTAGGGTAACTGTTCTTGTTGTACTTGTCAGTGTTGAACACTGTAGGCCCAGACACTCTCCAACTTCCAGTTACTCATTAAGTCCTCTTCTTTATGCTGTTTCCTGTAATATTTCTAGCCTTTTTTCTTTGTTCTGCTTGAATGATTAAGCTTCTCAGCGCTCCCGACAGCTGGGTAGGAACCATGTGCAAGAACGGCTGCCCTGGAGAGAAGGGTTCATGAAACTCTATTGAACTCCATGGTTTCCCTTCCTCAAACTTGCCATTGTTCATCATAGCTGTTTGCTTTGGTCAGCTTTCAGGAATCTTTCTCAGAGACTCATATAGGATTTCTCTTGAAAATCCCCAATTTTCTGATTTTTGTGGCTTCCATAAAGGCTTTGCTGAATTACACACCCAACTTGTGCTCCAATATCTGTGCATACATTTCTCATGATATAATGGGGCTGCATTTGGCACTGCAAAGGTGATTTCATGCTCTGGGGCTTTGGCCGTATTTCACAGGGTATTCACTTTACTTCCCAGGAAATGGGTCGAACTTTAAAAATTCAGTATCAGAGGCAAGGGACTCAAACATTCTTTTTCTTGGAACTCTCTTCACAAGTATCTTCCTAGAAATCTTAAGGTCATTTTTCTGTAAGGAAATCTCTAGTAAAACTGTGTTCCCATTCCCTTCATCCTGAACATCAAGTGAGCGTGTCAAATGGCACTGTGTAACAGACCTTTCTGTGATGATGGAAATGTTCTATATCTGGGCTGTCCAACAGAATAGCCATTTTCTATATGTGGCTATTGAGTATTTGAAATGTGGCTAATATGACTGAAAACTAAATTTAAAATTTAAGTTCATTTAAATGTAAATAGCCACTTAGAGCGAGCGGCTACTGTATTGAGCAGTACAGCTCCATACCAACCCAGTGGCTATAAGCTCTGTCTATTCAGTGGTGCCCTTGTTGAAGTTCAGTTCAGCAATACTTCCCAAGCATGGAGTGATCTTTAAGGGCCCACACTGATCTGAGATCATTTCAAAGTCTCAATGCAATTTCCCACAATATCAAGGAGTTGAAATCAAGAGGGGGCAGCTAGTCTATGGTATAGCTGAATATTGCACTGGAATTTGGGCTATTCGTGGGCAAACCCCTTCTCCCTCAAAGATTATAAATATTTCTGAAGGCTCCCCAATCTAATGTAGGAATAAAAGAATAGGGCTCACGATAGTACTACGAATACTGTGAGTACTGTTTATACTATTCGTAACAACACTATGAATAATGTCATCATCTCTGACTCATTTTTGTAACCAATGCAACTTCCAAGTCTTCTTTGTCCCTGGTAGTGACTGAGTACAGGTCAGAAGTGGTCTGCGCTGCAGCCGTTGACGGTGCAAATGCTCCCTCCACAGGGCTGGGCAGAGAGAGCGCCCAACCGAGTCATGATCCCATGGCTGGTCCCTTTTTTGCCGATGCCATTTTCCTCTTTTGTAGACATGTCATCATGAACTCACAGCTCCTTCCTTAACATTTTTTTAAACAACTTTATTAAGATATAATTTGCATGCTGTGCAATTCGCCAATTTATATTGTAAAATTCAATGGATTTGGTTTATTCACGGAGTTGGGCAACCATTACCACAATCAATTTTAGAACATTTTCATCATCCACAAAAGAAACCTTGTACCCATAAGTAGTTAATTCCTGTTTCTCCTCATCATATCACTCCCAGTACTAAGAAACAGTAATCTATTTTCTGTCATGACAGTTCTACCTATTTTGGGGGTTTCACATACATGGAATCATACAGTATATGGTCTTTTGTGAGCGACTTCTTTCACTTAGCATAAGTTTTAAGGATTCATCAGCATTATAGTCTGTGTCAGTACTTCATTCCTTATTATTGCTGGATAATATTCCATTGTGTAGATATGCCACATTGTAGTTTTTCATTCATCAGCTGATGGACATTTGGATTCTTTTGATTTTTTGGCTATTATGAATAATGTTGCTTTGAACATTCATGTACAGGTTTGATATGGAAAGCTGTTTTAATTCCCTTGGGTATATATCTAGGAGTGGATTATGGGCTCACATGGTGACACTATGTTTAACATTTTAAGGAATAGACAACCTGTTTTCCAAAGCAGTAGAGTCCTAATGAGAACTCCAAATTCTAACCACTAGACCACCAGGGAGCATCGAGTCCTAATGATTTAAAAGCCAAATTGCCTACAGAAGAGAAAGCCTATGTGACATATCTCTCAGGACAGCCATCCTACACCTAGTACTTCAGCCCATCCAAATGCATCCTAATGATTCAGTGTGTTACATCTTTCCCGTTCCTGAAATTACACGTTCTTCTCCGCCACCCAGTTTTACTGAGAACTAATTGAAATACATCACTGTATAAGTTTAAGGCATACAGCATCACGGTTTGATTTACATACGTTGTAAAATGATTATCACAGTAGGTTGAGTTAATATCTGTCTTCTCATATAGATACAATAAAAAGAAAGGAAAAATATTTTCCTAGCGATGAGGAGTCTCGGAATTTACTCTCTTAACAGATTTCCTGTATATCATACAGCAGTGTTAACTACAGTCTTCGTATTGTACATTACATCTCTAGTACTTCCTTGTTTTATAAGTGGAAGCTTGTACGTTTCAACCACCCGTCCTCCAATTTCCCCTCCCCCGCCCTCTGCCTCTGGTAAACACAAGCGTCTGATCTCTTTTTCTGTGAATTTGACCTTTTTTCTTTTCGATCCCCCACGTAAGTGAGATCATATGGCACGTGTCTTTCTCTGTCTGACTTCCCTCACTCAGCATAATGCCCTCCAGGTCCGTCCATGTTGTGGCAAATGGCAGGATTTCCTTGTTTTTGTAGCAGAATAATATTCCATTTATTACTCCTTTATCCATCCATCCACTGATGGACACTTTGTTTCCAGGCTTTGGCTATTGTGAATTATGTTGCTGTGAACATGGGGGTGCAGATATCTTCTCAAGTTAGTGTTTTCATTTTCTCTGGGTATGTTCCCAGAAGTGAAATTGCTGGATCATGTGGTAGTTCTATTTTTAATTCTTTAAGGGTCTTCCAAGGGAAATTTTTTTATGGGAAGAAACAGTCTCAGGTGGCCATGCTAGGTATCACATAACTCTGGTCCCGGGTTGTAGTTCATTGTTCCAGAGATGGGTACCTGCCCCAGAGGCAGCTGATTCCCAGGCTATCCAGAGCCCTATACCGTCAGCTGGCTCCAAAAGATGAGCTGTGCCGACTCAGTTCTCTCTGTCAGGAATGTGATCTGTGAATCGTAATGACAGAGAAGAGGCCAGCCATGGGAGCTGGAAGTAAACGACTGCTTAGAGAAAAGCGATGGAGTAGCGTTGGCACCATGAGTATCACGACAAACCAAAGTCATGAGGAAGCAGAAGTGATGAGGAAGATGAAGAGACAGAAACGATGGGTAAGCAGGTAAGAAGATACAAGGCAGGGAACAGATACACAGATCAGCATATGAAGAGTCAATCTCTAGCTGCTGGAGAATGGTAGACACGGGAAGGAGTAGCAGAGCCACACTGATGGCAAAGCCATAGCATGAGAAGTACAAATTCCGGCTGCTGAGGCCCTCGGTAACTGGGCATCTAAACGGCCCTGGTCCCAGGAGCCTGATTCTGTCTTTCCTTTTCTGTGTGAGACAGGGCTGTTGGCTTCTCTTGGGTTACCTAGTATAGATCTGTATTAGGCAGGGTTTTCTAGAGAAACAGTATACATATATATATATATTATATGTATGTATTATATGTATGTATAATATATAGTAAATAAACATGTATAATTTATATATTGTATGTATATTATATCTGTATAGTATATATAATATACATATAATGTGTAATTTATATATATTTATATATGTAAAATATATAATATATATTTATGTATTATTATATTGCATACTCTTCTATATCATATATGTGTGTGTATATATAGAGAGAGAGAGAGTGAGGGAGGGAAGGAGGGAGAGAAAGAAAGAGAGAGAGAGAGAAATAGATTTATTTTTAGGAATTGGGTCGCATGATTGTGGGAACTGGAAAATCTGAGATTCGAAATTCAGGTAAGAGTTGATGCTGCAGTCTTGAGTCTGAATGCCTCAGGGCATCAAGTTGGAAACTCAGGCAGGGTTTCTATGTCACAATTTGGGGGAGAATTCCTTCCTCTTTGAGGAACCTCAGTCTTCTAAGGTCTTCAGCTGATTGGATGAGTCACACCCACACTATGGAGAGTAAACTGCTTTACTCAAAGTCTACTGATTTAATTGTTAATAACATGTAAAAAATACCTTAACTGCAACATGTAGCCTGGTGTTTGACCAAACAATTGGGTACCATAGACTAGCTAAGCTGACACATAAAATCAACCCTCACAAAATCCTTACTAAAAATCTCCTCTTGGAAGAGATATGGGAACATATGTATATGTATAACTAATTCACTTTCTTGTAAAGCAGAAACTAACACACCATTGTAAAGCAATTATACTTCAACAAAGATGTTAAAAAAAATAAATAAAAATAAAAATAAAAATCTCCTCTTGCTTGAGGCAACTTTAATCTCTGCACTGTTCTTAAGTTTTTTCAGCTAGTAAGGATTTGAACCCAGAAATCTGACTCAAAACTTGCATTTTTAACCACTAAGAGCTTACATCATTTTGTCTTGTATCTATCATTTACTAACTCATTTCTTTATTCAGGAATATTTATTGGAGACCTCTTAAGTGGTTGGCATAGTATAGGCTTCTGGGGAGACAGTAAATAATTGAAATCTATAATACTATATTTATTAAATATAATAATGGAATATGATTAAATACAATGTCTTAGTTAATGCCTATATTAAATATATTTTAAATATAATTAAAATAAAAGATAATATATTTAAAATATAAAATTAGATCTAATGTGATAATAGATGGGAGAGGAAGGCAAAATCAGAGGGGCAACTACTGTGGTTGTTAGGTAGGTTTAGGGAAAGTTTCTACTGGGGAAAATTGGATGTTGGATGTGAAAGACGAATCAGCATTAACTAGGTAGGAGGAGAGAGTGGAGAAGCACAGAGGCTGAGAGAAAAAAAATCACACATCAGGGCTTCCCTGGTGGCGCAGTGGTTGAGA
The DNA here is from genome assembly GCF_002837175.3 of Physeter macrocephalus. Lineage (NCBI taxonomy): Eukaryota > Metazoa > Chordata > Mammalia > Artiodactyla > Physeteridae > Physeter > Physeter macrocephalus. Next base: position 51,626,319 of record NC_041226.1, on the reverse strand, counting down.
GTCCGCCTGCCGATGCAGGGGACACGGGTTCACTGAGCGTCTGGAGCCTGTGCTCTGCAACGGGAGAGGCCACGGCGGTGAGAGGCCCGCGTACTGCAAAAAACAAACAAACAAACAAACAAAAAAAAAATCACACATCACTGAAATGTTAGCTGGAGGTCTCCATTTAGGATTTAAGTGCTTTGAAATAATGATTTGCATGCCTTCCCTCCTTCCTTCTTTCCTTCCTTTCTCTTTCTCTCTCTTTTTCCTTCCTTTTATTTTTTCCTTTCTCTCCCCCCTAATTTCATCCCCAAGGCACTTAATTGAGGTCTTATATATCCTACACTCTTTATTAAAATTACTGAATGAATACATGAGTCAATATATGGCTAATAAGAAATATACGCTTCATCTTGATAACCAAATTCTTCCACAAGTCTAGTTGCTGCTTTCAGAGACCAAAAAAACTGAGATCACAGGTCTGAGCTGGTATGATAGTTTTTGTTCTTTTTTTTTTTTTTTTTTTGTGGTATGCGGGCCTCCCTCTGCTGTGGCCTCCCCCATTGCGGGGGCCAGGCTCCGGCTCCCTCTGTTGTGGCCTCTCCCGTTGCGGAGCACAGGCTCCGGACGCGCAGGCTCAGCGGCCATGGCTCACGGGCCCAGCCGCTCCGCGGCATGTGGGATCCTCCCAGACCGGGGCGCGAACCCGGTTCCCCTGCATCGGCAGGCGGACGCGCAACCGCTGCGCCACCAGGGAAGCCCAGTTTTTGTTCTTTCAAATAATTTTCCTTTGATGATGATATTTTAAATTATTGTTGCCCCTCCCCCCTTTCTGCATAGATAATCAAGGATTGGTTGTGGCTGTGAACTAGGTAGGCAGAGGAAGAGCCTGAAGACTGTGTTGAAACTTAGGCTCGAGCAATGGAATGCTGCAATTGACTGGGGGGCGGGTAGCTGCCACAAAGGGCTCCTTCTGGAAGCCAGCAATTGGGAAAGAGGAATCTCGGAGTTCAGTTTGAATAGAACCAATGGGCCATCTGGAGGGCCAAAAGGCAAGGCAGTGAATCGTGATGAATATTGCAAAAAACAGTGTGTGTGCATCGTAGGTGTGTGAGCATACATGTAATGTGTTAGGAATGTCTCAGTTCATGAATGCTTTCTATTTAAAGGAGTGTTAATACAGAACAGAGACATGGGGAACTATTATCTTGTCTTAAATGGTTATTAAAATGTTTTGATCTTTTAATTATATATTTTAAAATGTAGAAGGAACTGAGTAATTGTATTTAATTCAATGCACAGCTTAAAGGCAATCTGCTTGTAAAAAATATAAGTTTTTTTTCCCTATCCCGATAGCCTAGCACATGTGACATTAAACAGATATGTATGCACTATCGGGTCTATGCAGAATGATGAAAATAACTAGTCATAACTCCTAACTGTAACATTATAGTAAAGAATAGCCCACAGGTTCGTATGGGATTGAAAATTCTCTTCATATTGGTATTCTTTAGGCTCTAGCTTGGCACTACTATTGGCTACTTATGAATAAGTTCTTTAGCTTTTCCGAGCCACAATATCTTCATCAGTAAAATAGGGGACCAGAGTAGTTGATCTTTCTAATTCATAAAATGTTGTGTTCATCAGAGAGGTTCATATTTTAAACAGCACTTTGAAAAGTGTAAGATTTCCTACAAAGATTAGAAGTAGAGCTAACTTTCATTCATTTATTTAATATATTGAGCACATTACACTGCTGAAATATGTATAGTCATATATTGTATATGTATAACTATATTATATGCTCGTTCTGTGCTAATTGTTGAGGCCACATTGATGAAAAAGACAGATTTTTTTTTTTTTCTATGTGGTCTGTGTGGTCTCTTGGAAGTGGGTGAAGACAGTTGGAAGATTCTTGTGAGTTTCTATGTTACCACTTAATGCGTGTGTGATTTCCACTTAATAGATGTGTGATTTCAGGTGTATAATGGACGATTATACAGGACTATATCATAGGATGGCTATGAGAATCAAATGTGGTAATTGTTGTAAAATGTATTAAGTGCTATACAATGTGACCCAACTATGAAATATCAAGTGGAGAGAGACAAGAAATTGGAAGAAGGTTGAACCATGGAAACTTCCCTAACCTGAGGACAGGGATAAGAGAAAACACAAAAGAGAGTAGAGTAGAAAATTGACAAAGAGGGAGGTAGAAAAGTGAGAGGAAGTAATACATGGGAAGTATTAATAAGCCAGCTGTACTAAAAAGATTTTTCAGATTTTACCTAGTTTAATATGTTAAATTCATATGTCTTATTCTAGCAATATTTCCTTCAAAATTTGGGTAAAAAGTACATTTTTACTTTTAAAAAAAGTTACAAAAAGGAAAACATCTCTCTGATTCTTGTATAGAAATTCTAAATTAGTTTCTTTCTACCTTAAAGAAAAGTCAATTATACAAAATCAGTCTGTATTTGCCCTTTATCCTGAGCCTGTGTTTTCAGCTACTTTGCTCAAAAAGATCTTTGCTTTGGACTTGGAGAAAGGGCAAATGGTGTTGCAGAAGAAAGATTCTATCAAGCTGACCATAAATTTCTAGCTGTGTGTGGGAGCACACATTCTGGCTAAGATCTGACACCAAAGCTTCATATTTCTAAAGAACAGTTCTTGCTGGATGGTATGACTATTTCATTGGTTTTGTTGAAGAAGACAGGCAAGATTAAAGGCTTCATTGATGTAAGAACAAAGGTAAGCCAGGGGATCTGGCAAAGGTTGAGCAGTGTATTTTTAAAGTGAATACGATAGCAATTTTTATGAGTCTGCTAGTCACATTTTGGTTGAAAATCTAATCTTTTTCAAAGACTAAAAGGATAAATTAATACCCTCTCGACAACATACAAGATGTTTAAAGGCAAAACTATTTGATTATTTTTATTCTGACATGTTGAGAAACTGTCATTTTAATCAATACAATGAATTAGTATGGCACTGTATTTGAAGTTTTTATAAAGTAAAAAACTTGTTTGTGAGTGGTTTTGCTGATATTTATCATTATCTCTCTTCCTTGGTCTCCAGTATTTTGGCTAAGGCTTTATAATCCTTCTCTTGATTTAAACTCTAATCGTTATCTACTTTGAGTCACTCATGAATCTCAAAATATTTTGCTGAATTAGAACCTTTGATATTTAGGGCAAATTTTAATGATCTGTCTTCTTCTGAAGTGACTAATTTTAAAGGAAAAAATGCCGAGTCATACTCACCCTTTCCATGCATGCATTATTTTGTGACAGATTTCTTCGGAGCATAAAGAACTTCTTCTTAGAGAAAGAACTTGGAAGAACACAGGCACCAGGGCCAAAGCATGTACAAGTGGATTGTCTACAAGGGGAAGAGCTTATCTTAAATTTGAGCTGCAATCAAAAATAAAGGTAGGTAAAACCTTTGTACATTGTCACCGTAGGAAGGAAAAGCACAAATGAACACGTATTGCTTTGTATCTCTTTTTACATATCTTGTGAGAAAAAGATTTTCCTGGTCAAAGCATCTTTGCTAAATTTATCTCCGGAGGGACACTGCTGCTCAATCAAATCTTTGAAAGATTTTACCCTGGTGTTCCAAAAAGAAAAAGTACTCAGTATGGTATGTTTTATTATTTTCTTTTGCATAATTCCAGGTATAGGTCATAAAATACTTTGGTTAGCAAGTGTTCCAGACTGAGTCTTGGAGATTAAGTTGTCAAAACAGAGAGGTTACAGAATCCTTGTCTGGTTTAACTGTTACTGTGTCAAGTTGAAAAGTAGCTTTGGGGGCTTCCCTGGTGGCGCAGTGGTTGAGAGTCCGCCTGCCGATTCAGGGGACACGGGTTCGCGCCCCGGTCCGGGAGGATCCCACATGCCGCGGAGCGGCTGGGCTCGTGAGCCATGGCCGCCGAGCCTGCGCGTCCGGAGCCTGTGCTCCGCAGCGGGAGAGGCCACAGCGGGGGGAGGCCCGCGTACTGCCAAAAAAAAAAAAAAAAAAAAGTAGCTTTATGTTAATTTATTTATTTCAGAGAATGAAACATGAAATAAATACAGTTTTGCTTTTGCTCAGCTTTCTCATTTTAAAGTGAGAAGATAATCTTTTACGGAAAAAATAAAAAAACATTCAATTAATTCCTGAGGCATTGAGGTAAAGACGTATGATTTATTTTTTTTCCCTTGTGGCACACACACATTAACTCTTTCTTTAGTCTATTTTGTACTGCTAAAAATATAATATATACACCCACTTGGTCTGGGTTTTTGGCCACAGGTTTTTTCCTCAATTTTTGAATCTAATAGAAAAAATACCCATTCTCCCCTCAAATTTTCAATGTGAGAAATATACTGGCATACTCATATGCTACCCAGAAACTGATTGATAGTATCTTTGTCACTTTGTCACTTTAGAAGAATAAAACAAAAAGGGTTTTTGTGTGTATGTGTGTGTTTCTTCCTTTTTCCCTCATTATTTTGCCTAATTTACTACTTGTAATTTAAAAGCAAAAACCGGTTTCAAACGTTAATATCAAAAGTTGACTTACCTGTTAAGGTATCTGAGTCCTCAACAATGAAATTATTAATCTTTAGAGCTTTTGTAGTTTCAATTAAAGGTCTCAGTCTCCATGTACAACATATGTAAGCAGGATGAATAAAAATTCATTCTCAAATGAAAAAGAGTAATAAACCCAACCCAAGTTTAAGAGAGGGAACTGCATAGAAAGACAAATATTAAAATAAATATGTTTAGTTAAAAATTAATTTCCTGTCAAGAATCCTGGTTCTACCAGAACTGTTTTTTTTTAATTAATTTTTATTGGAGTATAGTTGCTTTACAATGTTGTGTTAGTTTCTGCTATACAGCAAAGTGAATCAGTTATACATATACATATATCCCTTCTTTTTTAGATTTCCTTCCCATTTAGGTCACCACAGAACACTGAGTAGAGTTCCCTGTGCTAAACAGTAGGTTCTCATCAGCTATCTATTTTATACATAGTAGTGTATATATGTAAATCCCAATCTCCCAATTCATCCTACCTCCTCTTCCCCACCTTGGTATCTGTAAGTTTGTTCTCTACATCTGTGTCTCTATTTCTGCTTTGCAAATAAGTTCATCTGTACCATTTTTCTAGATTCCACATATAAGCGATATTATACAGTATTTGTTTTTCTCTTTCTGACTTACTTCACTCCATATGACAGTCTCTAGGTCTATCCACATCTCTGCAAATGGCACTATTTCGTTCCTTTTTATGGCTGCGTAATATTCCGTTGTATATATATACCACATCTTCTTTATCCATTCCTCCGGTGATGGACATTTAGGTGGTTTCCATGTCCTGGCTCTCGTAAATAGTGCTGCAATGAACACTGGGGTGCATGTATCTTTTTGAATTATGGTTTTCTCCAGGTATATGCCCAGGAGTGGGATTGCTGAGTCATATGGTAGTTCTATTTTTAGTTTTTTAAGGAACCTCCATACTGTTCTCCATAGTGGCTGTACCAATTTACATTCCCACCAACAGTGTAGGAGGGTTCCCTCTTCTCCACATCCTCTCCAGAATTCATTGTTTGTAGATTTTATTATTTTTTTTCTTTCCTGAAGTACATGGGCCTCTCACTGTCGTGGCCTCTCCCATTGCGGAGCACAGGCTCCGGACGCGCAGGCTCAGCGGCCACGGCTCATGGGCCCAGCCGCTCTGCGGCATGTGGGATCCTCCCGGACTGGGGCACGAACCCGTGTCCCCTGCATCGGCAGGCAGACTCTCAACTACTGCACCACCAGGGAATCCCTGTTTGCAGATTTTTTTGATGATGGCCATTCTGACCAGTGTGAGGTGATACCTCATTGTACTTTTGATTTGCATTTCTCTAATAATTAGTGATGCTGAGCAGCTTTTCACGTGCCTCTTAACCATCTGTATGTCCTTGGAGAAATGTCTATGTAGGTCTTCCATCCATTTTCCATTGGGTTGTTTGTTTTTTTTTTGATATTGAGCTGCATGAGCTGTTTGTACATTTTGGAGATTAATCCCTTGTCAGTTGCTTCGTCTGCAAATATTTTCTCCCATTCTGAGGGTTGTTTTTTCGTTTTGTTTATGGTTTACTTTGCTGTGCAAAAGCTTTTAAGTTTAGTTAGGTCCCCTTTGTTTATTTTTGTTTTTGTTTTCATTACTCTAGGAGGTGGGTCAGAAAAGGTCTTGCTGCGATTTATGTCATAGAGTGTTCTGCCTATGTTTTCCTCTAAGAATTTTATAGTGTCCGGCCTTACATTTAGGTCTTTAATCCATTTTGAGTTTACTTTTGTGTATGGTGTTAGGAAGAGTCCCACTCTCTGTGGTAAATTAGTCAGTGGTGACAGGGGTCTGACCTTAGCAGAGGAAGTGGATAATGTCGGTTACTCTTCTCCCATACTCTCAGTTGGATGTTGCATAAGGTATAGAACTTGAGGATGTCTGGTGGGCTGAGATATCAATGAGCAAGATGAGCAGAATTTCACTTCGTAGAAGAAATAAGAAAACCCAAAAGTCAGTCACAGTTTGGTCAATCTTTTCTTTCCCCAACCTAATAGTTTTCTGAGTTTTTATGAACTCAGTGTATGAGTAATAATCAGAAAAATACTTGGGGATTATTTGTTGAGAAGCTTTTACTTTAACCAAAACTGCAAAGGACTTTTTCCTTGGATCAAGCACTGGGGCCTCAAAGCAATGTCATTTAATATGCCATTTTTGTACACTTTCATCTGAACAAGTTGGTATTTTTAAAATGAAATTAGCCCTCCAATTTCATTATTATTTAATTATTTATCAAAGGAATCAGGACCAAGAGAACTTTACCTTTTGCTTTTACATGACTGAGTTTTTACTTTTGGTTTGATATTAGAACTTCAGTGCTTCAAGTACATCTTCTTTGAACTGATGTGCTGAAACGGAATGGCATTCCAAGGAAATTGATGGCTGGTACCAGGGAGGCTACAGGTGATTGGAATTTTCCCATGGCAGTCACTTTTATATAACATTCTACAGTTTTGTTCTAGGTCCTATCCACTGTCCTAGCTAGAATCAGTCTCATTTCCTTTCTTCCACCATTTTCTTTTTGGTTATAGGTATCAAGAATTTTAATGATTTGTAAATAGTTTTCTAAACTAATGAAATAAATATGTGTCAAATGCATGTTTTTACATTTATGTTTTAATAATTAATGCCCCTGAGTTCATTTTCTTGCCATGCTAAATGCAATTCTAGAATGGATTCTATTTTATTAGTGTTGAAATATAGGTCTTTGAAATCTCATGCTGGGTACCATGTCACTTGACTGGTACTGTTACTGCCAAGGAACCATGTTTCATAACTTTTCTTAGTGAAGTTAAATTTGATTTGTGAAATTAACCAGAACACTTAAACCAAGAACTCTTATCTCCCCTTTCTCAATCTTAGAAATGGAAAAGTTAAAGGCAATCCAGGTTTCTATCTTTTGTCCTGTGTCTAATTTATTGTCCTAAATGAGCCAATGCTCCCACCATTCTAAAGAGGCTCCACTTTGGCACATGGCTTCAGTCCTTCCATGGATCCTCAGGCTGTCTTGTATCCTGGATGACATCAACACCCACCCAAATGACACAGGCTTCTCAGGGCTTTGAGTTACTTATCTCCAATAGCTTCTACCATAGCCCCTCTTCATCATGTCCTTCTGTTTGCATACTCAGCATGTTTTCATACCAGTGTCTTCAGCACTGAAATTTTATATCCAGACCTTGCTCTCTTGACATAGCCTCTGGCAAGGTTCATTCGCCTTTGTCCCATTAGGCTCTTCAGACTCTAGATTCTTGTTTTCTCATTAGTGTTACCACTTTACTTACTGTTACCCACTTTCTATATTTGTTTCCCAAGCCATTTAGATTTTATGTTCCATCACTTCTGTCTCTCTTTGACAGTATCAACTCTTTTGCCCCATGTTCTTCTTTCACATTTGCTCAGCAAAATCCCAAGCCTGGCTGAATTCAAACCATCAGTCTTCCACACCTGAGTCATGCTGATTAAAAAATCTCCCCATGGGTAGATTGGTGCTGCCAAAGGTTTGATGCCTTCAACTGGATTCTTGGTATATCTTGGCCTTGACTCCTTGCCATTCCCAGGAACATACCATGTATCTTCAGCGATTTGAGATGTCTTTTATTCCTCAGAAAAAGAAGTTGTGACTTTCTTTATGCATGGGTTTGCATATTTCTTCTTCAAGTTTTTTCTTTAGTATCAGTAGTTCAAATTGTGGTGTTGAAAGATCCAGGGTAAATTTTGGCTCAGTCTCCAATGTGGTGGGAGATCCATGGGCAGTAATACTAATATTAAAAGTCTAATGGGAGGTACATGGTGGTATGTGGAGGTTGCACTGATTTATGGCTGGATCCCAGGTAATAACTGAATAACAGGGGTCTGCAAATGGGCTGGGAAAGTTCTCAGGGCCTCAGTTAAGTGTCCAGGCTTAGGGAAGAGCTTCAACCCCAGTAAGGGGACAGGAAGGCTCAGTCAGAATCTGAGCAGGAAGGCCATGCACAGTGTACTCAGCAGTTGGGTAGGATTAGCTCAGTTCTGGTTCCCAGGGCTCACCCAGGCACACAAGATACTAGTTATCTTACCACAGGATTAGTTTAAGACCTTACCAACTGCCTCCTTTGTCAGGACTGGTTTTGAGATATGGATGGAGCTCAGAGTACAGGTGAGTGGGCTGGTGAAACGCTAGGGGTGAGAGTGATGGAGTGTCATTAGAGATGAGGCAAGAGAGGTGAACTGGACTCAGCCTGTAGAAGGCTTAGCCTAAGGGCCTTACCTGGTAGAGAACCCTGGAGGACAGTGACCCAACTGTGGAACCAAATTAAGTGGGAACTGAACAAATAGGAGAGGGTCAGTTGTAATGTTTTTTTCACAATATTATTTCATTCATATAAAAGGGATGGGAGGGAAGTTTTAAGCCAAGAATTAACTCTTGGTTTGCCCTTTGAGGATTGTACACTTTTAGGAGATTTTAGACCTGGGCATAGTTTTTGGGTCTGTGGCCTCCTGGCTCTGTCTTCTGCATGCTAATCTTCTGGTTGCAGTACGTTCAAGGAAAATAAACTAATTTTATTATTAGCCTAATCAAACTACAGGAAGGCAGATCTGCTTTAATAACATAATATGGTAGAATCCAAAGCTTAATATATGTTTCCTGCTGTAGACAACTATAATATGTTAATAGATAGTTACCAAATATATCAATTGAAGGATAGTTATTTGCTTTACAAAATTTGATCATAAGATTCCTGTAAAAAAACTGAATTTCCTCTAGAGAATTTAAAATCTGATTTGGTGTACTACTGTGATTCCATTTGCATGCACATTTATCCTGATTAATAATCAAGTGAGATGTAATAGGGATAAATACACATTTTTGAGTTTAGGCTTAAAAATGTCATTATAAGGATGGAGCTGAGTGCTCTGGCTTTTCAGCAGATCAAGAGGCTAGTTTTAAGTATAAGGCAATAGTGTGACACAGATGCCAAAAAATGGGAGCGCCATCTGAGCCTCAGCTAATAGAAATCAAGGTCCAGAATGAGAGTGGCAGATAGGCCGCCACGTGAATCACATCCCGGTACTTCCCACCCAACTTTCCTGGGGAACCGAACAAACTTGCTATCTGTAGAGGCCAGTGTCCTAGATGGTGAGGGAGCTGGGGCCCCATCAGAGTCTCAGAGGATGAATAGATAGAGGATGCTTGGCTTGAGGAAGAGAAGGTGATGGTGGTTCCTTAAATATTGTGATGGTTTGCCATGTGGAAGCAGACTTGGATTTATTTGTTATAGGTTCAGATTTAGAATTCAAGGTGGGAATTACAGGGAGGTATTTTCCAGTTTCCCCTTCCTCAGGTCAGAGTGTGTCAAGGTTTGTTTTTGTTTTAATTTTTAATACAATTTTAAAAGGTTACACTCCATTTAAAAATATTGGCTATATTTCCCATGTTGTACAACATGTCCTTAAAGCCTATCTTGCACCCAACAGCTTTTATCTCCCACTCCCCCACTCCTATACGCCCCCTCCCCAGCTCCCTGCTGGTGACCACTAGTTTGTTCTCTATATCTGCAAGTCCGCTTCATTTTTGTTGTATTCACTAGTTTGTTGTATTTTTTAGATTCCACATATAAGTGATATCATACAGTATTTGTCTTTCTCTGTCAGACTTATTTCACTGTGCATAATACCCTCCAAGTCCATCCATACTGCTGCAAAATGGCAAAATTTCGTTCTTTTTTATGGCTGGGTAGTAGTCCATTGTATATATATACCACATCTTCTTTGTCCATTCATCTGTTAATGGATACTTAGGTTGTTTCCATATCTTAGCAATTGTAAATAATGCTGCTATGAACATTGGGACACGTGTCTTTCCGAATTAGTGTTTTTGTTTTTTTCAGATATATACCCAGGAGCGGAATTGCTGGGTCATGTTTTTGGTTTTGGTTTTGGTTCTTAGAGGATTCTTGTGTGAGAGAAGAGGTTAGACTGGAGGCTTCCATAGCTCTTCCACTGGCTGATTAGTTTAAATTTATCCCATCAGGCATCAGGTAAGCTACACAGCTGTTATTATCTGTTATTTATACTTAAGTATCACTTATTATATGTTTGGGAACTGTTCTAAAACTGTAAAAATATCAATTCATTTCACTTATTTTAACAATCCTGCAACGTAGCTATTACCTGCATTTTATAGATGTGGATCCTGAGACTCAGAGATATTAAGTTACTTGCACAAAGTAACACAGCAAGAGCCAGATCCACACCCAGGCTATCTGCCTCTTTATTTTAGGAATATGTGTCTTGAGGGTTACATTATGCCTGAACTATGTATGTGGTGACTCCATTTTTGGTATATTTTTGAGCTACTGCCTGAAAATGACTTTTATCTTCATTATTATTATGATTTAAAGTTTTTCTGATTTGGGAAGAGTTTCTGATTCACTTTGCTGCACATATGTATGTTTTGCTAGAAAAACAAATAGAAATACTGTTTTGTGTTCCCTGTGGTATAAATCATTTTCAGATAGTAATTTGGATGATACTTTATCAGCTCAGATCTCTCTTATTTGTAAATTATAGTAAATTTTTAAAATGACATCTCTCACAATTGCTTCTCTTCACAACCCATGTGATTTCTTTACAATCACAGGATCTTATATTATACCTCCATGACTTGGAAGAACTGTTTTTTTTTTTTTTCTCCAAATATTAACTCCCTGTCGGGGGTAGTCTCGGTACTGGAGGGTATATGGTTTATTAAACACAGAATGGTCTTTGCTGTTCCTTTGGCTCACAACCTCCAAAGCCTCATCTGTTAGCAGACAGCTGTAACAGTCTTCCCACTGTTTATGTTTAGTTCATGAAGCAGAAAATATGACAGGTTCTGTATCTTTCAAAACATCTCCCCCCAAATGCTAGTTAATCCCCTGGCTTTCAAAGGCCAAAAAAAGTTATGTCTGCTGGCAGCAAGAATATAGGTTTTCTTTTTCATTCTTATGTAGATGTTATTTATTGACACTATTGTTTATCCAAGATGACTATAATTTTTCATATGATATTAAACAGACAAACCTTTGTTTCCAAAATGTGAACTAAGTTGATGAAGAGGAAAATATCAATCACCAAGTCCAAGTTACAGTTTTTTCTTTGTTGTTGAAATGGTTGAATAGTTTTAGAGCTGAAGAAGTACTATCTGAAATAAGTCCATAGACAATTTAAAAATATTTTAATAATGTAATTATTTCAGTGAACAGCTTGATTGTCTAAACAACAACAGTACAGTATGACAATTGGAAACACTATTTGCAAACCGTGTAGCTTTTACCAGTTTTATTGTGTATACAGCTGCAACTAGACTTCGGTAGTGAGCCGGAAGGGGCTGAGGAGTGACTGGGCAGGTGGGCTTTTTGAGAACCACTGGGGACAAGAATAATTGGCCACAATAATAAAACTGATAAGGTGGAGAGAGACAAGTGATGGGAAGATGTCTGCCCCCATTACCAGGTGACACTGAAGAGAGAACTTACGAACTTGGTGTCAAGGGGAATAAGTAGCACCAGTATAGGAATGCTGGTCACCCAGTGTGTGGCTTCCTGGAGGGCGAGAAATGAAAAGCCTGCAGCCTGAGCAGCCAGAAGTGGGATCAGCACCTGGGAGCAGAAAGATGGAATGGGGAAGACCTAGAAGGAAGGGGTCCCTGGATCTTTCCAGGGTGCAACTTATGCAGGGCAAGTTGGAACACTGAACACAGAAGCACAAGCACCAAGGACCTAGTTTTACCCTAGGAAGAGAAATCAGGCATCAGTGAGAATGACTGCTGCAGACTGAGATCTCTCGGGTCGTCTCATGAGCAACGTGGAGTCTATAAATGTATCGGTCAGGAATGCTTTTGGCTGCATGCATTAGAAAACCTGAATACAAAGTGTTAATTGTAAAGGGGTTTATTTTTCATATATGATGAAAAATCTGAGGGCAGGTAGCTGTTGGCACTGGTTGAAGTGGGGTCAACAAGGTTAGTATTGAGGTCTCTGATTCTTTGGGGTCTTCCTTCGTAGGCTGGCGATCATTTCAGTAGCAAGAGGGGAAAATGCTTTTCCTGCTGCACTGTGTCATGTGCACATTGCAAGCTGGAAGAGGACCTAGGGAAGAGACTGGAAATGGGGTTGGGTCATTCAACCAACAATGTCTGCCACAACGTATTTTCTGCTAACTAATCTTTGTAATATCATCTCTTGAGAAGGGTTTTTTTTTTGTTTTCTCTTGTATTTCAAACATCCCAAGAAGTGCTGGAAAAGAAGAGGACATGTGAATGTGAAAATACCCTGTGACATTCCATGAAACTGTTTCTGAGAATTGAGATTAATGGATTGTGGTACCTTATAATGATGATGATGATGTTGATGATACTATTAATAATAGCTAGCACATATAACTTCTTATGTGCCAAGCTCTGATTTAAATGCTGTGTATAAATTACTGTTAAAAATCTTGTCAACTACATTAGAGATAGGAACTAGCATTATTATTCCCATTTTACATACTGGATAACTGAGACCTCTGAACGATTAAATGACCTATCCAAAGCTAGTTTAGGATACTGTCCTATACTAGTATAGTATAAGTGGGGAAACCAAGAACTACACTCTGCATTCTGGCCCCAGGGCCCATGCCCTTCATCCCTGGTCTACTTGGTTTTTTAATTTTTATTTTTTTTTAACTATCACACTTACCTCTTTAATATTACTCTAAATTTTATCATCATTGTTATTTTTTCATGATGATTGCTTAATTCTGTTGTCCTGAAAAGGCTAAAATTGTAAATATGGACATTTGCCCATCGCCAAAAAGTAACATCACTGCTAGGAAAATAATACCTACACGGGTTAGATGGAAAGATGAGATGCTGAATCCAGATACAGTGAAATTGGCAAAAGATGGCTGAGTTAGTTTTAGTTTCATCCATTTTGAGAAGTCTGGCCCAGATTAGGAGCCCTTAGAGGAAGCAGTGTGTACAAGGTGCAGTTTGGAGACATGACATATTTACAAGGCAGGCAGTTGAATGATTTCAGCTCATATATACCGTTGAGTATAATGTATCTTGTCACCTGCCTGAACCAAACAATTATTTCCTGCTGGTGTTTTTGTTCTGTGTTAATGGTTTTGAACATCCAGAGTAAACAATTTATTTTTTATACGGAGGCAAAATTTCACAAAATGCCAACATTCAAATCAACCAGCGTCTTACCTCTCAAAATTGAGTAAAAATCTGTGTGTGTATGTGTGCATCAATAAGTGTAAAGCAAATAGTTGAATTGTTTGGTTGCAAATGAAAAAACTCAGTAAATAATTTAAATTAAAATACTAAGAATAAAGACATAATACTCGCATTCATTTGCCTGACGTGGTGAGCTATAATTGGAGAAAAATATAGTTTGCTGGAAAGAGAAGTTAGTTATAAGTGAGAAGAAGCAGGCTCCCATTCTATGGCACTTTTAATGCTCTTTTCACTTCACTGTCTTAATAAGACTGTGGTCTTTGTCCTGCGGTGTCGTTTAGTGCCTTCAGAAGGACAGATCCATGTTATAGGTCCCTGGTTCTGTTGGCCATTTAAAATCAGAAAATAGAATCTTGGCTGGAAGGAATTTATCTCAGAGGTCTTGTCCTCCAATATCCATCTGCAGAGATGATCCATGAAATGTTTGAATGAGCATCTGAGTAGCAATGTTGATGAGGATTCTATGGCTTTAATGTAGTTGGTTCATCTAGAATCAAAGCTTCTTCTTTTGCTTATTAGATCTTGGAAGCTGCATGAAGTCTTTTCAAGCCTAGACATTTTCCATTTGCCTTTTGGATAAAGTCCCAAGTCTTTTGCCTCCGGGCTTATCCAAACTAGCAAGTGGTCACGGCCTCTGTAGAGAAAACCTCATCCCTTCTGGCCTCTTACTATGCAGAACTTTCTAGGCTCCTTCCACATACCATGTTATCAGTGTCCTCTTCCCTCTCCTTACATACCTCTCCTTACCTGGAATATCAATCTTCACCTTTCAGTTGGCTAATTCCTTTGTCATCTCTAAGTCTCAACTCAAGTATCACCACCTCCAGAAAGTCCACAGTCTTGATTGCTTCAGGTTGAGTTAGGCAGCCCTTCCTTGTGTTCCCATAATGCCCTGTGTACGTGTGCTCTAGTACCGCGTGTTCCACATTGTGTCAGAATGATCTGTTTATGCCTCTTCCCACTAAGACTGTGAGCACGTTGACAGTAAGGACATGTCTTAGCCATCTTTGTATTTCTATGACCTGCTATAAGACACATTGTTAGATTCTCAGTAATACTTATGGACTTTATGAAAGGATAGAGAAAAACACCCCTGAATATTCCTGCCACAGTGTATGGGGTCCTTCTATCCAGGAGTGGAATGGAATGAATTCTGAGACTGCCTGTATCCTGGTAGACACAATTTTGGTCAGAAGCCCTGTATGCTTTTCTTTGCACATCATAGGCTGGGGTTGGCTGTCATTGTATTTTGGTCAATGGCAGCTGCTGGTAGCTAAGGGATTTTATTTGTTTAATTGTCCTTAGCGACAATAATATAAGATGTTTCTACTTACAGTGTTAGTTGATACCTGATATTAGGTTGTCTTATTTTCATTTTTGATATTTATTTTCTCCAGTTATTTAAAAATAGTTCAGTATCTGTACAGTACATTATTGTGCAACTTCTGGGTTCAGCATATTGGAAGGTTTAATACCAGCAAAACTTACAGGTTGTATATTTTTTACTAGTTTCTAGACTCAGAATTATAGGTTTTTCATATTATATAGTTTGCCGTCAGAGATCCAAGTCAAAGCCAAATGCCAAATATTTGTTGAATCTATTATGTGCAAAGTCCCATGACAGGTGCAAAAGCATGTAAGTGATAGACTAGCAGGAGACACAAAGCAGAAGTACTTGGAAAATTAAGGGCAGAATAAGGGTTAAATAACAGAACAAGCACAGCTATGATGCTGGATGAAAGTGTAGCTAGACAGGTTCTGTAAAATTAGAGGCAGGTAAGAACCCTTGGGCTATGGAGATCTGTGAAGTTGATCTGGAGTTGAGAGACTCAACTGGGACTTTGAGAAATACGAGTGCTGCCTTTAGGCAAAAAGAAGGGGAGAGGGCTTTGCAGATGGTGGGGGAGGAGGCCTGAGAGGCCTGGAAACTGGGGCAGTGTGATTTGGTGGAAGCAGAGCATTCTTGGGGGGCTAAGACCACAAAGGGAGAGCCCTGAAAGAAGCTGCTCTAACAACAAGGCTGATAAAAGTGGCTTACTGGAGGGTGTGTCTCAAACGTGAATGTAGCTGTGGCTTCTCCTGAGGCTCTAGTTAAAATGTAGATTTTGATTCAGTTGGTCTGGGGTGGGGTCTGTAGATTCTGCATTTCTACCATTCTGCTACTCCATGGACCTCACAGCAACAGATTGGAGGACTAAGTGAAAAGTTGTGAAGATTTAATTGGAAAAATGGTAAATGATATTCTCATTGTATATTATATAACCCGACTATTTCAGGCTTTTACATAGCACTTTGGAGGCGTGAAAGCGTTATGTGCAAAGGTGCATAATATTCAACCAGGGAGTCACATAGACAAAGTTTACATTCAGCAGGTAACGCAGTTTTATGGAGCTGTCCTGAAAGAGAAAAAAATTGATTGGTTTTTTAAAAATATCATTATAAAATATGTATTTTACTGAGTGTTAGACAAATGTAAAAATCTAGAGGAATTACTTGTTTAAATTAAATCGGAATAACTTTTTCAGTATTTGCCTCAACAGTCATAATTGAGCAAGAAATTGTGTTTTGCATTTGCACATGGGCTCGGTACTCTGCTTGTCTTGGGTTTAGATCCTTGATTCAGAACCCTGACTCACCTTTGAACCACCTGCAGAGCTAAAAAAAAATACTGCTCTACGCCAGACCAATGAAATCAGAATCTCTGGGGCTGGTGCCTGGGGGTTAGTCATTTTTAAAGGCTTCCAGGAGATTCAGATGTACATCCAGGATTGACATCTACTGGGTTATCTGACCAGATTGTCTATCACTGTATCAAGACGCTGGCACTGGGGGGTTTGACTAACAGACTGCGGGCCTGGCAGGATTAAAATGAGAGTCAGTGCTGAGAGTCAGTCCGTGCTCCAAGAGGCGGAATCCCTGGGATCCCCCTCTGTATGGTTCTAGGAGTTCACGGGGAACGCTGTGAACAGACAGGGTGGCGTCAGAGGTGGGCTAGGGCTGGGGAGCCCTGGTAGCTAGGGAAGCGAGCAAGGTAAGCAGAGGCGTGGGTGTGGGAGCAGTTGCCAGGGACCAAGGCAAAAACATCCTGCCAGTTGGTGCCTGCTATCTCCAGGGCAGGGAACTGCTTTCACCGGGCGAGCTGCGACACAAAGTCTTCAAACTGCCATCCTGGGTAGGTGGTTCAAAGCACAGAGCCCTTTGATGTGGACGGGCAACGTGAAGATGCAGAACGAAGAGACGCTTCCAAGGGAGTCTACAGAGTGTAAGAGGGTACAAAACAGAGAGAAGGGGACCACCCGTACAAACCTCACATACTTTCTAAGCCTCCTTAGCGGTGCTGCGGTGAAATCCCCCGCTCAATGCCCGAGGCTGTGCCAGTACATGGTCATTCATAAAGCGCAGATCCTGGCGACCAGATTCTTGACATGTGTTTGTATCAGATTTGAGCTGATGGTGTAAGGCTCTTGCCCAAAACTGTTCCTTAGGTTTTAATGAGCTTCCTATTGGAATATGCCAAGCTCAGTGATTTTGGTACTGAAACAGGTCTTTCAAAACAAGGTGAAACTCAATGACTTGGCTTAATTCTTTGCTTTTTAGATGTAAAAATCTTATTTCATAGAAGAAATAAGTTGTTCTTATTTTTCAAGGATTTATGGTGGCAAACTTTTAACAATATTCACATCTACCAGCAGCCATACCATGAAGTGAACTCGAGGACCCAGCCCGAATTTCAGGCTGAGTCTGCATGTGCCGTAGTGATGCTGACACGGGCCCTATTGAAATTAGAGGGAGACAGTTGCTGTGGAGCAGATTTGACATCTTGGGTCCCCTCTGGGTTCCCGAGTAGAACAAACAAACAGGCAGAATGGTAGAGAAAAGCACTTTCAGGCTGTGGAGGAGTTAGGCACACGTAAATTATTATCTGTTCTCAGTTTGAGACTGAAATAGGCACAGGGGAGTCTATTCTTATCCTTGGCAAAAGGCTCTGGATTGTAAAATGTGTTTTTCGCAGGAGATTCATCTGAGCACTCCTCATATGAGACCCTAGCTCTGACATCTTGTAGGGCAGGAGGAAAAGATGCCAGATCATGGTTTGGTGGAAGGATTGTGGCCAGGAGCTGAGCTGCAGCTGTCCCCTCCTTTCCTTGCCTTGGACCTTGGATGTGTAGGAGGCCTCACGAGGGCTGGGCAGGATCCCAAGCACGGGCTTGCTGGGAGTGGGGTGTGGGAGCAGGGGGCTGGGGGGATGGGCTGGGAGTGGAACACTCAGACTTCACTAGGGGAGGCCAGTGTTGATAAAAAGACATTTTAAGGATGGGAAGAAAAATAGGTGAGGCTTTGTCAAACCATCAGCTTCTAACTTTGCAATTAAATTTAAGGCCAGCTATAAACTCAGTAGTTCCTTCGTTGTGAGATCTTGGCTAAATTTTTGTTTTTTTAGGAAAATCTCCCACAGATGGGAAGAACGTAGCCATTTAAAACAGTTATTCAGCAAAATGTTTCAAAGTTAGGATTGATCGCTTTTTTTAGAGACTAGTGCTTCCACCAGGCAGCCCAGACAAAGCCGCCCGCAGAGGACATCTGTTGTCTCTACTCTCCCTCCTGCTTTTTATTCAGGCGTTCCCGATTCTTCTTATTAAAATATGTTATCTGGGAAAAGGTATGAATGACTGATAAGAGTTTAAAATGTTCTCTGTCCGGGAATCACTTTTAACAGGAATCCAAACCTTAGGCCACAGGTTAATTCCAAATCTGACTAAGGGGGACCCCAGCTATGCTGCCTCCGTGTCCCACAAACAGGAGACCTTCTCAAAGGGCAGTTGGGGGTAGTGAGACTAATTCGTGCTGTGTGTTTAAATGCCAGAGTCTTTGCAGATTATCGGCCACCTTCTTTTCCATTCTTGTGCTGGTGGTGGTCTCCCTTTTTTCTTCCTTGCCATCTTCAGGCCTTTGGGAGACTGGGATCTCTCATGGAACAAGTCTTAGCAACTCCTCTCTACCCAAGTGAGGTCATGCATCCCTGAGACCCCTTGAGGAAGGAGTCTCTGTGGGGCTTCCGAGAGTTTGTAAACCCCTGAAACTGCCCGCAAATATGTTCCCTTATTTTTCGAAGAAGAGGATTGATTAGATTCCTTAGATTCTCAAAAGGCTAAGCAATACCCCCATACCTCCTGCTACCCCCGCCAGCATCCCAGATGCTCCAGGATGGCATTTCAGGCAGCAGGTAGCAGGTGGAAGAAACTAGCTGAGGTCTCTGGGGTCTTCTTGGTGCACAGCTCACATGGGTCAGTGGTCAGGTCCTACCAGTACCTACCAACACACAGTCCTCCATTAAACATCCTTACAGGCTTGTTCTCTGTTGAGTATAGACTCAGCATTAACACAGTGAGCCTCTTAACTGAGTCTCAGAGCAGGCCTGGGAGTCCCAAGATTGAGGTCTGAATTATGTAGCACTCTTTCGGCTGCAAGTTAGTTTCAACAGAAGAGACGATTTATTGGCTCACAAAAATGGGGTATTTGCGGGGAGGAAGTAGATTTTAGGGATGATTCAGCTAATATCATCAGGAATTGCTTTCCCTCTCAAAGATAAAGGTTGCTACCTCGACTGCCAACTTTCATTCTGCTAGTTTAGAAGCCACAATGTAAAGTCTTTAATCCCTCCCTCCCTCCCTTCCTCTTTTTTTTTCCTGATCTGATAGCTCCAGCACCAGTCCTAGAGAACTCTCTCGTCAACATTGTGCTCTCCCTGATTTCTTTGCTGGGCCAAAGGGGAATGAGGTATCGTGACTGGTTAAGCTCGGGTGACGTGCCCACTTCTGGCGTTGAAGGGCGTTGGTCCACTTTTCTTGAATTGCATGGACTAAGATTGGGAAAAAGGTGGTTTCACAAAGGGGAACTAGTGCTGTTACCAAAAGGAAAGGGAAGGGATGCTGGGCAGGCGAAAGCGATGGCTGTCTACCATGATGTCCTTCTAATTCAGGTACCTTCACCGTCTGAGAGATGGATGGGATCTTAGAACATCTTATAGTTGAGAAATTTATGATTCCCTGAACTTGTATGAAAAAAAGAGTCTGACACATATATAAATGTGCCTAGTTTCAGGGAGAGGATCCATGGCTTTTACCAGCTTCTCAGATAAGAACCACTGAATTAAGAACCCTTCACTTTTTTTCAGATGAGGAAGCGAGGGCTCAGAAACTCTAGATGTCTTGGCCTTGGAGACACTGTATCCAGCTTTATCCACACCCCCCTGGGTTTTCTAGCAGGACACTGGCCTCTGGATACTGTGTTAAAAACAGGCTGCTCCGGTCAAATACATTTGGGAAACACTATGTGTGCAGTATCTACCTCTGGAGATTCACAATACATTGAGGCATATTACAGGCTCTGAGAAATCTTATTCTAAAGAAGTACATTTAATTGTATTTAACCCAGAAACCTATTTGAATACTTTTTCTTTTCACGAGCAACCAGTAACCCACTTCGGGAAACTGTGTTGCAGCACCTTGCCTCTCCTTTAGGCTGGATGCTATGCTGTGGGTCCTGGTTGGGAATCTGGGGTACCTACTTTCCAGGACCGTGTGCTCCCTGTTAATCTGGTTCAGTTTCAGAGATTTCAGGGCACAGTCACTTTCTAAGGTATGGAGTCTCCTCCCCACTGCATTCTCCTGCATTCTATCACCCCTGTCCGGCCACAGCAGGGCCGAGAGGCAAAGGCCTCTGGCTCAACCCTTCAGGAAAAGGAGGACCACAGTTCAGTGCCAGGCCCTCAGCGGGCCCTGGTCAGTGCCGTGGGCCTGGGGCGTGGGCAGTGTCCATAGGTTGTTCTGTACACTCTCGGATGGTAAGACAAGCTGGTCTGCTCTATTTCCCTTTTAGCCCTGCACTTCCTCCACCACCCACTTCTTTTACCCCTACCCCCATTCGCATCACCCCATGGGGCCTTCCTGTTCAGAGTTTCTAGATCTTTTTCCTCTCCCATTACTTGTGTATTTAATCAGTCGTAATAACAACAACAACAACAATAATAATAACCAGGAGCTTACTATATGTCAGGAACTGTTCTAAGCATTTTAGAGGTATTAATCATTAACTCTTCACAACGACATGATGTGCTAGGTGCTATTCTGTTTCCACTTTATAGAGGCAGATTCAGATTGCATTTTACATCCAGGGATTTGCACGGCTCTGAGGACATAGCAGAGAACAAAACGAACGTATGTCTATGGTTGGACTTATTCCCTTGGGACAGTTGACTAAGGTGACCACCAGGGAATACAACACCCAGTGCTCGTGAAAATCTTAATGGGCACCAAGGACACAGTGTATCCCTCCCGGGAAGTGTTCTGCTTTTATCAAATGTCTTGGGAAGATAAGATGTCTTTAACTTAAGAACGACCCTAGTGACGGGAGTTTTAGACCTGAGGGGAGTGTTGGGGAGACGATTTTTCATGGGGAAGTCTTTATTTCCCCCTTGAAGCACACCTGCACGTGGCTGCCTAAGTGGAGCTGCCTCCTCCAGACCATCCAGCTTTTCCCTTTCTACTGGGACTTATAGAGCAGGAGAAGCAGGGCTGCCTATACTGGGACACAGAGAGAGGCAGTGCTTACACGTCCATTTTTGCTAAGACTTTAGGCCTATGACAAAATTTAGGGACCCCGCTCCGTTAGCTGGTTTTCTTTGGCTTGGGCCAGTTCGAGTGTACATTTATGTGTCTCTGTTCACACACATGTGCACAGTCTATGCTTCTTCCCTGATGGTCTTCTTGTTCCACAGGGGAGCACAGTGTCCTAATATGAACTCTCCCCCTGCAATTCATACAAAGGAGTTAGTGGCAAAGTGCATTACCCTTCCCTAAAGTTCTTTTTTATTTTTTTTTAACATCTTTATTAGAGTGTAATTGCTTTACAATGGTGTGTTAGTTTCTGCCGTATAACAAAGTGAATCAGTTATAC
>NC_041226.1:51600931-51603306 GCF_002837175.3 Physeter macrocephalus | reverse complement strand
AAAGATGATATAAATAGATGGAGAGATATACCATGTTCTTGGATTGGTAAAATCAGCATTGTGAAAATGACTATACTACCCAAAGCAATCTACAGATTCAATGCAATCCCTATCAAACTACCACTGACATTTTTCACAGAACTAGAACAAAAAAATTTCACAATTTGTGTGGAAACACAAAAGACCCTGAATAGCCAAAGCAATCTTGAGAAAGAAAAATGGAGCTGGAGGAATCAGGCTCCTGGACTTCAGACTATACTGCAAAGCTACAGTAATCAAGACAGTATGGTACTGGCACAAAAACAGAAATCTAGATCAATGGAACAGGATAGGAAGTCCAGAGAAAAACCCACACACCTATGGTCACCTTATATTTGATAAAGGAGCCAAGAATATACAGTGGAGAAAAGACAGCCTTTTCAATAATTGGTGCTGGGAAAACTGGACAGCTACATGTAAAAGAATGAAATTAGAACACTCCCTACCACCATACACAAAAATAAACTCAAAATGGATTAAAGACCTAAATGTAAGGCCAGACACTATCAAACTCTTAGAGGAAAACATAGGCAGAACACTCTATGACATAAATCACAGCAAGATCCTTTTTGACCCACCTCCTAGAAAAATGGAAATAAAAACAAAAATAAACAAATGGGACCTAATGAAACTTAAAAGCTTTTGCATATCAAAGGAAACCATAAACAAGATGAAAAGATAACCCTCAGAATGGGAGAAAATATTTGCAAATGAAGCAACTGACAAAGGATTAATCCCTAAAGTTCTTACATTTCAGTTAAGGACTTGGGCTTCGACATAGGACTGTGAAGGGCTTCCCTTTAGGTGAACTAAAATGTCCTTCTTACCTTCTGGGCCATTTTTTATGATTGCACCTGTTTGGCAGAGTATAGAGATTTTAATACAGCTAATAGATAGTTATGGGTCTTTGGTTAAGGAATCAGATTAAGAAAGAGGAAAAGGGAAAAGTATTTGGTGAGTTCAGGTCTGGTAATGAGAGGCAGGGCCTGGAGTGGGTAGAGGCCAGGAGAGGCTGGAGGGAGCAAGGCTGAGGGCAGCCATCGATGCCCAGTGCCCAGAATAGGGAGGCCGAGAAGAGTTAGGAGCTTTCTAAGTTATGGACTTACCTATGCTTTACCTCGATGGGTGTATTTTGTAAGCCCATATTCCAGAATCTGTGATAAAGCACAAGTTGTACTCTAAAAAGCTAATTGATAATTCACTATGGAGGAAGGGAACTAGGCTGCAACCTCTAAGCAAAAAACTAAAGAGGGGGGCATTCTGCCCCCCCAAAAAGGTATGTAGAAGTCCCAGCCTCCAGTACCTCAGAATGAGACCTTATTTAGAAGTAGAGTCTTCAGAGAGTTAATCAGGTCAAAATGAGGTCATTAGCCTGGGCCCTAATCCAACATGACAAATATCCTTATCAAAAGGGGAAATTTGGGCACAGAGACAGACATGCACAGAGGAAAGACCACGTGAAGTGACACAGGGAAAATGTCACATGAAGATGGCGGCAGAGGTTGGAATTACGCTGCCACAAGCCCAGTCCGGGACTACCTGCAACTGGAAAGGGCAGGGAAGGATCCTTCCTCTACGGGTTTCAGAGGAAGCATGGTCAAGCTTCACCTTGATTTTAGACTTCTTGCCTACAGAACTGTGAGACAATAAGCTTCTGTTGTTCTAAATTACTACATTTGTGGTATTTTTTTGTGGCTGCCCTAGGAAACTAATATCAGGGGAGAAGGTAATTACATTTGCTAAGACTTCCTATGTGCCAGGCACTGTGAAAAGGATATCATAGTCAGTGCTCATCTTTATCTTCATGGCAACCTTGGGAGGTAGGCATTGTTATGATATTGAGGTTAGATAATTGCTCAAGGGTATATAATTAGTACTCAGTAGACCCCAGGGTTTCAAACAAAAGCCAGGTGCTCTCACCACACTGCAACTCTCAGTTCCCTGGGCAGTGGTAATGGAATTGGTGGTTAACCTGGGAAGTTTTCAATTTGTGGCCACACTGGGAATTTGGTCTGAGACTTTACTTCTTAGTCATCACAAAGCTCACTAGTCTCTCCTATATTCATCTGAAATTGTCATCCTCTGCTCTGTTACACTAGTTGGAAAATTTTGATTTGAGGAACACAGTGATGAACTGTTATTATCATGGGTCTCTCTACTAGCCTTGTTATTCTTTGTACTAACATCGAAACTTCTAGAGTCCTTATTTCAGTTGTAGGAAAGTCTAACCTGGGATAGAAGGACCTAAGATCATCAACCTCATTATCTTCATCAAAAATAATCGGTCTAGGGCTTCACTGGTGGCGCAGTGGTTGAGAGTCCGCCTGCCGATGCAG
>NC_041226.1:51591313-51600921 GCF_002837175.3 Physeter macrocephalus | reverse complement strand
TCGTGCCCCGGTCCGGGAAGATCCCACATGCCGCGGAGTGGCTGGGCCCGTGAGCCATGGCCGCTGAGCCTGCGCTTCTGGAGCCTGTGCTCCACAACGCGAGAGGCCACAACAGTGAGAGGCCCACGTACCGCAAAAAAAAAAAAAAAAAAAAAAAAAAATTGGTCTACTGTATTGAGTCTGGTTCTTTTCTGGAAAGGGTACACAGCAAATTAAATAGGCATGACCCTCATTTGCATACACATTTCAGTGAATTAATAACCTTTAAATTCCACAAACACTTTAAAGTAGACTAAAGAAAGCATACACACAATAAAGTAAAATCTAAATTTAAAAATAATAGAACCACGGTGTAAAACATTTTTGGGAAGATGTCAGGGTAGGAAGAAAACATAAAATGCACATGTGCTAAGCCTCTCAGTTTGGAACTGATCAGGAGAGAGAAACACAGTCATCTGAACATGGCAAGTTTAATGTAAAGAATTATTGACTGTAACAGGGAATTGAAGCAACAAAGGGCTGCCTGGGAGGAAGTCAAGAGAACTCTGTAGAATCTCGGAATAGCAGAGATGTGGAGCAGACACTATTCCAAGAGATAGAGTGGCAGGAGGACTCCCCAGGGCTGAGACCCAGTCCTGGTTGGCACGGCTGTGGCTGACTGGATAGCAGAGCAGTCTCTGTGATGCTGTGCTGTAGAATTATCTAGAAATTTGCCCCCAGGAACTTGCTGGCAATCTGCCCTCCAGGGTGTTGAAGTAAGTTGTTCACTGGGTGGCGAGCACACAGGGAGGCGCCTGACGGGAGAAACTCTGACTCTGCTATAAGTCATCCCAAAGGCATGCTGGGGAAGCTGCTGGCTGCTGGGCGATATTGACCACTGTGCCTTGCAGGAGTCCCTGGGGCCTGGGGAAGCTGCTTCTGCTGCAGGTGCTGGGCGCTGGGGAAGCCACGTGTGCTGTCAGAGAACCGTAGAGAAGCTGTGCACCCTGCAGGAGCCTGGAGAGCAAGCACCAGACCAGGAAACAAAATCCTTTCATCCTGAACTGTCTCTCCAGAGCCCACTGCTGATAAAGGTTAACAGGGCCAGCTGACAAAGGAAAAACATTTAAAGGGCACAGAGCAGACAAAAAGGATGCATTTAGAGCTGAGAAGCAATAAATTGTTAACTGGCCCACTGAGTCATAAATGGCTTCAATTCTAGTTGTATCTAAAATAGATAAATATGATTGGCCTGAAATTGGTCCTGAGTTTCCTGGTGGCCAAGGTAAAATAAAAAACATGATCACTTTTCATTGTTTGTAAGACAAATGATTTTGAGGCAAAACTTTTTGTAGAACAGAAGTTTAGAGACATTTTCTCATGTGGTGCCTGCTTCCAGAAAACACCAGAAGAGGGAAGGCACAACATTCCCATAGTAAATGGATTTTCTGTAATTTTATAGTTTCCCCCAATGAAAGCTGAAAGCATAACATATTTATTGAGATCTTACTTTTTAATTAGACACTGATGTTTGGAAGCTTACCATCCTGTGTAGGAAACACTGAGGTAGGAAAAATAAAGTCAACTATATTTCTGATGAGAGAAGAGAGTCAAGCACCTAGCAAGAGATTACCAGTAATACTCTCCTTGGATGAACAGAGCATAATAGAATGAAAAAGAAGAAGGCAAAAAAGGGTTTTTGACTTGGGCCACTAGAAAATGTTAAGCTTCCCATTAACTCTTGTTATAAATATTTGAATTAGTATTTGATTTCTAGGATGTAGATACCCATCTATACCACACTCGTAGTATTTTCTTGAAAACGAAGGCTTTTGGAGTTTATTCTCAGACGTACCTCAGATAGAATGATTAGCATACCATTAATTTGAAGAGGTGAGGGCAAGTTTCGTTTCTTCATAGACACTTTTGAATGTATGAGATGTTTCTACATGAATCTCTGTGCCACAAAGAGGCAGATGTTTCTCTCACTTGTTTTATCTGACTTGACTCTTTAGGAAGGGTGAGAAGAAGTTCAGCATGTGCTCTCTGAAGTCCCCTCAAATAAAATTAGAAACAGAGAAATACTGGTAAGGTTTCTTCTGTTGAACCATTCGCCATGTTAAAACAAAATGTTTTGTGAAATTTTTCTTTGAAATTCTTAGAATATACTCTTTCTGTAGACACCATGATTAAGTTTGCAATATGAAAGAGGGTATCTTGGTCACTAGCCAGTAGTCAAAAGCACTGCCTCTGGAACTGGCTTTTCTGGGTTCAATCCTGGGTCTGTCCCGTACATGCTGTGTGACCCCGGTTGAGTTTTACACAGGCTCCCCATCTGTAAAATGGAAATAATGTCATTTACTTGATGGAGTTGCCGTAAGGATTTGTGAGCTCTCAGAATACCTAACACCTAATCAGCACTATTCCGATAAATATTGGGCCAATGTGTCCAGATTAATGAGAGATGCTGAGGTGTTATCTCTGTTTCTGCCAGCATGCTTGCTGGGGAAGAATCCACTGCTGACTTCTTCCTCCCTGTGTTCTACTTAAGAAAATGCACAAGTGTCAGCATGCGGAGCAGGGCCATGCTAAGAAGCAAGGGTATATATACATTGTCACCTTGATAAGTAAAAACTCTGTGGAGTAAAGTAAATTTAAAGTCACATATCTTACGGACTGCCTGCAATGAATGAAGCCTCATGTGAAATGCTATGGGTGTTCCAAGAAATCTAACAAGAGCTTCTGCCATTAAGGGCTTTAGTGGCTGATTGGGGAGATAAGATGTATTTATGTATAAATAAATAAATAAGAAAAGACACAAAGAAGAGTTTGAGACAATGATAGAAGTAATGTCACATGGTACATGATCTACTGACAGTGGAGCATGAGGTAATAGTTACCCCTGGAGTTTTTTTAAATTAATTTTTATTGGAGGATAGTTGATTTACAATGTTGTGTTAGTTTCTGCTGTACAGCCAAGTGAATCAATTATACATATATCCACTCTTTTTTAGATTCTTTTCCCATATAAGTCATTACAGAGTACTGAGTGGAGTTCCCTGTGCTCTACGGTAGGTTCTTATTATTTATCTAGTTTATATATAGCAGTGTGTATATGTCAATCCCAATCTCCCAGTTTATCCCTCCCCTTCCTCCTTGGTAACCACAGATATGTTTTCTACATACCACTGGAGTTTGAGGAGAAGTCCTTCCTCTTGGGGAATTATGGAGGGTGATGGATGTGGAACCAGAGCTGTGTGTTGAGGGGTATACGGTTTGGGTAGGCTGAGCGGATGGTGGCTGGCCCTGTAGGGATATGAAACAAGGTGAAAGCGCGTGCTGGGTCCCAGGATGGGCGGCCAGAGCTCACCAGCATGGCTGTGGGAGGGTAGAGAATCTTGGAAGGTAAGTGGAGATGCTGGAAAGGCAGACCGGGAGCCTGTTGTGGACGACTTTGAATGGTGGTCTGAGGACTTTGCTCTTTTTTCTGAAGGTTGTGGGTACTTTTGGTACTAGTGAATGAGGGTTTTTGAGTCTACATGATTGGCTTTTCTTAATTTCTTAGCAAGGGCAGAATCTCATTTTCTAGGTAGCAAAGTGAGACACTGCTGTGGAGTAATAGAAGTAGGAGGGCATTTTGGTGGCCGCAGTGCCCCCAGGCACATGTTCCATTCTTTTTTCTTTTTATTATTATTATTTTTTTTGCGGTACGCGGGCCTCTCACCGTTGTGGCCTCTCCCGTTGCGGAGCGCAGGCTCCGGACGCGCAGGCTCAGCGGCCATGGCTCACGGGCCCAGCCGCTCCGCGGCATGTGGGATCTTCCCGGACCGGGGCACGAACCCGCGTCCCCTGCATCGGCAGGCGGACTCCCAACCACTGCGCCACCAGGGAAGCCCCTCCATTCTTTCTGAGTGCTCAACAGTCATAAGTAGGACCTGTGAATATTGTGCCCATGAGTGGAGAATTCCCCAATGAAGAGACCTACCCGTCCCCCCGGCCCTTGCCCAGCATCCCTCCAGTTAGGGCACAGGCATGTGACGTGGGTCCCACCAGTCAGACTTTGAACTGGAAGCCGGTGAAGCCAGGGATGGTGTGAGGTGCATTTTGGCTAGTGTTGTGGGAAGAGCATCCAGTTTCTGGAGACGGTTGCTGCAGAGGAGCGAGGGGAGCCTGGCGTGCCCACGCTGGCAGTGTAGGTTGTGGTCGCCTAGCTCTCTGTAACCACTGGGCTGATTCAGTGTGATTTGGGGCATTTTCTTGGTTGCCTAGCCCCCAAGCCTACTGAGGGGCTTTTCTAAATTTTCTGTAAGTGAATTAATCTCTTTTAATCATATATTTTTCTGCTTAAACTATTTACAACTGGTTTTGGATTACCTAAAAGGAAACTAACATGCCAAGTGGCTCAGGGGGCAGAGGGGGCCAGGCACTCTTGGGTATCATCACTGTAGGGAAGGGCCACACTTTTGCATCCTTTATCTGAACATCCTATGCCCTCTCTGTCCTCTTCCCCTGACCTTCTGAACAGTTTATAGACCCAGGTGCCTTGATCTATAAATCAATCTAGGTGATTTATAGGCTTTTTGGTGCCTTGGGTTAGCTGTCTTTGCCACCTTTATAAGCATAATTGATCACACATGTCCTACTGATTTCATATTATCTTATTTGACACACTTGATGCACTGCCTCGAACACATAGGATGTGGAGCCCAAACTCTGAACTCAGGCTTCCTGATGACTTGGAACTTCTAGAATGATAAAATTAATAGAGTGAGTGGACAGATGTGCAGGAAGGAAGATGGAAATGGAGAGAAGGACAGGGTATCTGCAGTCATTTGGTGCCTGAAGCAGAGCAGAAAGCGAGAAGGGTGTCATGATCAGGGCTGAGAAGCAGGAGCAAAAGAAGAGGGGAAGCAGGTACCAAAGGCACACCCAGGCTTGCCCCCTGCCCCCTCCTCCGTTTATCCTGTTTGTTCTTAACACGGAGAACAGGCACCCCCCTGGGGCCAGCCCACTGTAGCCCCCTCCTGACAAAGACTCAATTTGCTTCTCACCTGGGTTTTCTTTCTCACTCCATCGTCCTGGCAGAAGCCTTTGAGGGAAAGAGATGCCATCAAGCTACTTTTACCATAACAAGTTAACTTTTGTTTTTAAAAAGCAAAAGCTCAGTTAAAGGGGCCAAAGCACGGGGCCAGCGTCTGGGGTTTAAGAAGCTGCAGACTCCTGGGCTTTGCGGCCTATGGTGGGGTCAGCTGGCTGGGAATGGCTGCGAAGCTCCTGTGTGGAGTCTGAGAAGTTGCCCTAAGCAGACTTTGGGAAGAAAACAATTAGGGAGAGCCCTGGACCCAGCCCACCAGCCAAATGGCTGGGCTAGGAGAAGTCGGGAGCTGTACTGACTTCATTAGGGGTCTGGAGGCAAAGAGGTGGACTCGGGCCATGAGACCACGTGGTCACGTGGAGTAGCCCTGTTTACCTTCTTCTCCCTGTCAGATATATCCTCTGAATAATATATTTTGGGGAATTCCCTGGCGGTCCAGTAGTTAGGACTTTGAGCTTCACTGCTGGGGACACAGGTTCGATCCCTGGTTGGGGAACTAAGATCCCACAGGCCATGCGGCGCATTGTGGTAAAATATGCATAAGATGCTCTTCACCATTTTAACCATTTTTAGCTGTGTGCTTTAGTGGCATTAAGTATATTCACATTATTGTGCAGTCATCACCACCATCCATTGCTAGAACTTTTTCTTCTCCCCAGAGTGAAACTCTGTACCCATTAAACCTTATCTCTCCATTTCCCCCTCCCCCCAGTTCCCGGTGAATACCAATCATTCTACTTTCTGTCTCTGTGAGCTTGCCTACTCTGGTTACCGCATGTAAGTGGAACTGTAGAGTGTTTGCATTTTGGTGACTGGCTCGTTTCACTTAGCATAATGCTGTCAAGGTTCATCCATGTTGTAGCATGTGTCAGAATGTCTTTACCTTTTAACACCAAATAGTATTCCAGTGTATGCATAAACCACATTTTGTCTATCCCTTCTTCTGCCGATGGGCATTTTGGTTGTCTCTACTTTTTGGCAATTGTGAATAGTGCTGCTATGAACTTGAGAATGAAGAGGGCTGGTTGAGTCCCTGCTTTCAATTCTTTTGGGTATATACCCAGAAATGGAATTGCTAGATTTAATTAATCCTATATTTAATTTTTTGAGGAAACACAATAATGTTTCTAAATAATATTTGTAATGAACTTTCTTTTTCTTTTTTCTTTTTTTTTTGGCTGTGCTGCACAGCTTGTGGGATCTCAGTTTCCCTACCAGGGATCGAACCCGGGCCCCAGCAGTGAAAGTACCAAGTCCTAACCACTGGACCACCAGGGAATTCCCTGTAATAAACTTTTTTTATTAAGGGAAATTTTAAATACACAAAATAGAAAGAATAACATCATGAATCCTCATGTGCACAACATTTGGTTTTGAAGATTATTTAGGATGAGTGTTTGATGTGCAGGTTGGATCACTTTAGCGATTCAGCAAACATTTGTTGAGCAGTTGAGTATCCAATGATGAATCAGGCATGATTCCTATCAGCTGCGGTACCTCTGGGTGCTGGTGATGAAAATGTGCAGCTCCAATGTCCTGCTCTGGGAGCGTGGCTAATTGACAGCCCCAGTTGCTGCCCACCCTGGATCTACTATCACGTTTGCACCGAGTACACACTTTTGGTGGGCTGCTACCAGCACGGTGCGGGCATTATTTCAGGACTCCTCCAACAGTGTATTTGACTTGAGGACTTTCCACCAACTTGGCTGAATCTTTTGTGGAACTGCTCTGTGATCTGAGGCTCTTTCCACCCAATTTTCCTTCCTTGCCCCTCTTCTTTCATGAGTGTCGGAACTGCATCTCTCTCTGAAGTCTCTTCTTACCTTCTCCAGCTCCCTCCCCTTGCTCTTTCACAGGTGTTTCCCCATTAAATCTCTTAAACGTCCAATCATGTCTGCTTCTTGGCAGACCTAAGCCAAGACACTTGGATTTTGGGATTTAAATAATATGGCCTCACCTTTCACTGCACATATGCTGGGAAGCCCAACCTCATGACCAAGGTTTCTGCAAATTCCTGAAGGTATATATTTTCATTTTGGCTCCAAGCTGTAAGCCTCTGAACTCCTACATTCACTTCTATCTCATTTCCATGGTTCCCCTCTTCCCTCTACTTCATCTTAACTCCTGCCTGGAACTCAGCTTCGTTTCCTTGATTTGATGCCAAACCACTTAACACAAACCCTTTGTGTGTGTATCAGGCTTTACCCAAGTGTTAGGTCTTTCTCACGTCTCATAAATACAAACAATTTGAACTTAAAGATGACCCATTCCTGTTTTAAATGTCCTTCAGCTCCTGTCACCAGGAGTCTCTCACTGGCCACCTTTTTCTGCAAGCTGAAATCTTTTTTCATGTTGTTTGACTGCCTTTGCCCCATTTACCCGACTTATTCTTCTCTGCTCACCCTGATCTCCAAATGTATGTGTACCTCTCATGCAGAGGAACTAGATCTCTCTTTCTTTTTCTCATTACAGTCAGAGTCTTTGGGACTCATCTTTCCTGCCAAAATTTACCTGTCAAGGTATTTTTCTTAAATGAAGACAATTTCCTATCTAAGTGTGCTTCTGATATCAGCTCTCAAAATATGTGTTTTTCATGAAAATTCTAGAAGATAATGTAGGAAAAAAGCTCCTTGACATGGGTCTTGGCAATGATTTTTTGGGGGGGGATATGACACCTAAAGCACTACATCAAACTAAAAAGCTTCTGTACAGATATTTTTCCAAAGAAGATATATGAATGACTAACAGGTACCTGAAAACATGCTCAACATCACTAGTCATTAGGGAAATGCAAATCAGGATCCCAGTGAGATGTCACCTCACAACTGTTAGAATGATCCCCAAAAAGACAAGAGATAACAAATGCTGACAAGGGTGTGGAGAAAAAGGAACCCTTGTGCACGGTTGGTGGAATTGTAAATTGGTACAGCCATTATGGAAAACAGTATGGAAGATCCGGGCATTATTTCAGGACTCCTCCAACAGTGTATTTGACTTGAGGACTTTCCACCAACTTGGCTGAATCTTTTGTGGAACTGCTCTGTGATCTGAGGCTCTTTCCACCCAATTTTCCTTCCTTGCCCCTCTTCTTTCATGAGTGTCGGAACTGCATCTCTCTCTGAAGTCTCTTCTTACCTTCTCCAGCTCCCTCCCCTTGCTCTTTCACAGGTGTTTCCCCATTAAATCTCTTAAACGTCCAATCATGTCTGCTTCTTGGCAGACCTAAGCCAAGACACTTGGATTTTGGGATTTAAATAATATGGCCTCACCTTTCACTGCACATATGCTGGGAAGCCCAACCTCATGACCAAGGTTTCTGCAAATTCCTGAAGGTATATATTTTCATTTTGGCTCCAAGCTGTAAGCCTCTGAACTCCTACATTCACTTCTATCTCATTTCCATGGTTCCCCTCTTCCCTCTACTTCATCTTAACTCCTGCCTGGAACTCAGCTTCGTTTCCTTGATTTGATGCCAAACCACTTAACACAAACCCTTTGTGTGTGTATCAGGCTTTACCCAAGTGTTAGGTCTTTCTCACGTCTCATAAATACAAACAATTTGAACTTAAAGATGACCCATTCCTGTTTTAAATGTCCTTCAGCTCCTGTCACCAGGAGTCTCTCACTGGCCACCTTTTTCTGCAAGCTGAAATCTTTTTTCATGTTGTTTGACTGCCTTTGCCCCATTTACCCGACTTATTCTTCTCTGCTCACCCTGATCTCCAAATGTATGTGTACCTCTCATGCAGAGGAACTAGATCTCTCTTTCTTTTTCTCATTACAGTCAGAGTCTTTGGGACTCATCTTTCCTGCCAAAATTTACCTGTCAAGGTATTTTTCTTAAATGAAGACAATTTCCTATCTAAGTGTGCTTCTGATATCAGCTCTCAAAATATGTGTTTTTCATGAAAATTCTAGAAGATAATGTAGGAAAAAAGCTCCTTGACATGGGTCTTGGCAATGATTTTTTGGGGGGGGATATGACACCTAAAGCACTACATCAAACTAAAAAGCTTCTGTACAGATATTTTTCCAAAGAAGATATATGAATGACTAACAGGTACCTGAAAACATGCTCAACATCACTAGTCATTAGGGAAATGCAAATCAGGATCCCAGTGAGATGTCACCTCACAACTGTTAGAATGATCCCCAAAAAGACAAGAGATAACAAATGCTGACAAGGGTGTGGAGAAAAAGGAACCCTTGTGCACGGTTGGTGGAATTGTAAATTGGTACAGCCATTATGGAAAACAGTATGGAAGATCCTCAAAAAATTAAAAATAGAACTACCATATGATCCAGCAATCCCACTTCTGGGAACATATCCAAAGGGATGAAAACACTAGCTTGAAAAGATATCTGCACCCCTGTGTTCATAGCAGCTTTATTTACAATAGCTAAGACATGGAAACAACCTAAATGTCTGTTGATTGATGAATAGATAAAGAAGTTGTGATATATATATATATATATATATATATATATATATATACACACACACACACATACATACACACATATATAATACAAT
>NC_041226.1:51549738-51589051 GCF_002837175.3 Physeter macrocephalus | reverse complement strand
TTTTTTTTTTTTTTTTTTTTTGGCTGTGCTGCACAGCTTGTGGGATCTCAGTTTCCCTACCAGGGATCGAACCCGGGCCCCAGCAGTGAAAGTACCAAGTCCTAACCACTGGACCACCAGGGAATTCCCTGTAATAAACTTTTTTTATTAAGGGAAATTTTAAATACACAAAATAGAAAGAATAACATCATGAATCCTCATGTGCACAACATTTGGTTTTGAAGATTATTTAGGATGAGTGTTTGATGTGCAGGTTGGATCACTTTAGCGATTCAGCAAACATTTGTTGAGCAGTTGAGTATCCAATGATGAATCAGGCATGATTCCTATCAGCTGCGGTACCTCTGGGTGCTGGTGATGAAAATGTGCAGCTCCAATGTCCTGCTCTGGGAGCGTGGCTAATTGACAGCCCCAGTTGCTGCCCACCCTGGATCTACTATCACGTTTGCACCGAGTACACACTTTTGGTGGGCTGCTACCAGCACGGTGCGGGCATTATTTCAGGACTCCTCCAACAGTGTATTTGACTTGAGGACTTTCCACCAACTTGGCTGAATCTTTTGTGGAACTGCTCTGTGATCTGAGGCTCTTTCCACCCAATTTTCCTTCCTTGCCCCTCTTCTTTCATGAGTGTCGGAACTGCATCTCTCTCTGAAGTCTCTTCTTACCTTCTCCAGCTCCCTCCCCTTGCTCTTTCACAGGTGTTTCCCCATTAAATCTCTTAAACGTCCAATCATGTCTGCTTCTTGGCAGACCTAAGCCAAGACACTTGGATTTTGGGATTTAAATAATATGGCCTCACCTTTCACTGCACATATGCTGGGAAGCCCAACCTCATGACCAAGGTTTCTGCAAATTCCTGAAGGTATATATTTTCATTTTGGCTCCAAGCTGTAAGCCTCTGAACTCCTACATTCACTTCTATCTCATTTCCATGGTTCCCCTCTTCCCTCTACTTCATCTTAACTCCTGCCTGGAACTCAGCTTCGTTTCCTTGATTTGATGCCAAACCACTTAACACAAACCCTTTGTGTGTGTATCAGGCTTTACCCAAGTGTTAGGTCTTTCTCACGTCTCATAAATACAAACAATTTGAACTTAAAGATGACCCATTCCTGTTTTAAATGTCCTTCAGCTCCTGTCACCAGGAGTCTCTCACTGGCCACCTTTTTCTGCAAGCTGAAATCTTTTTTCATGTTGTTTGACTGCCTTTGCCCCATTTACCCGACTTATTCTTCTCTGCTCACCCTGATCTCCAAATGTATGTGTACCTCTCATGCAGAGGAACTAGATCTCTCTTTCTTTTTCTCATTACAGTCAGAGTCTTTGGGACTCATCTTTCCTGCCAAAATTTACCTGTCAAGGTATTTTTCTTAAATGAAGACAATTTCCTATCTAAGTGTGCTTCTGATATCAGCTCTCAAAATATGTGTTTTTCATGAAAATTCTAGAAGATAATGTAGGAAAAAAGCTCCTTGACATGGGTCTTGGCAATGATTTTTTGGGGGGGGATATGACACCTAAAGCACTACATCAAACTAAAAAGCTTCTGTACAGATATTTTTCCAAAGAAGATATATGAATGACTAACAGGTACCTGAAAACATGCTCAACATCACTAGTCATTAGGGAAATGCAAATCAGGATCCCAGTGAGATGTCACCTCACAACTGTTAGAATGATCCCCAAAAAGACAAGAGATAACAAATGCTGACAAGGGTGTGGAGAAAAAGGAACCCTTGTGCACGGTTGGTGGAATTGTAAATTGGTACAGCCATTATGGAAAACAGTATGGAAGATCCTCAAAAAATTAAAAATAGAACTACCATATGATCCAGCAATCCCACTTCTGGGAACATATCCAAAGGGATGAAAACACTAGCTTGAAAAGATATCTGCACCCCTGTGTTCATAGCAGCTTTATTTACAATAGCTAAGACATGGAAACAACCTAAATGTCTGTTGATTGATGAATAGATAAAGAAGTTGTGATATATATATATATATATATATATATATATATATATACACACACACACACATACATACACATATATAATACAATATTAATGGAATATGTATATATATAGGAATATTAATGAAATATGTGTATATATACACATTTATATAAACATATATATATATAATGGAATATTATTCAGCCATAAAAAATGAGGAAATCCTACCATTTGTGACAACATACCAGGATGGACCTTGAAGGCATTATGCTAAGTGAAATAAGTCAGATAAAGACAAATACCATGTAAGTTCATTTATATGTTGAATCTAAAATAAGAAAAAAAAAACCCCAAATTCATACAAAAAAAGATCAGATATGTGTTTACCAGAGATCGGGGGATAAGGGGAGGGGGACTTGGAGGAAGATAGTCAAAGTACTTCCAGTTATAAGATAAATAAGTACTAGGGATGTAACATACAACATGATTAATATAATTAGCGCTGCTGTATGTTATATATGAAAGTTTTTAGGAGAGTAAATCTTGAGATTTCTCATCACAAGGAAAAGGTATTTTTAGTTCTGTTTCTGTATGAGATGACAGATGTTCACTAAACCTATTGTGGTAATCATTTCACAGTATAAGTCGAACCTTTATTCTGTACATTTGAAACTCATACCGTCACGTATAAAAATTATATCTCAATAAGACTGAAAATAATTTTTTAAATGTGTTTTTCAACTCCACTACACATGAATATAGATAGATAAATAAAGTCAAAAGTGCAGTAGGTGCTGTAATAGAAGTGTCTACTGCGTAGAGTGAGCCACAAAGGAGGGGATGTTTGATTTGAACTGGAGGTGGGTGGCGTGGAATATACTAGAAGCAGGAAGCTCAGCTAGGATCCTACTCATTGCAGGTGACCTGGAGAGGGGTGGGTGTAGGAGCTGGAGAGGAGTAGAAGTGGGGGTTGTAAGGAAGGCACCGATCTGAAAAAACAGATTCTTATCATCGGAAAAGCTGCTGCTGTGTAGCATTTATTATGTGCCAGACACTGTTCCGAGTGCTTTCCGTATAACTCAAGGAACCCACATAACAGGAGGTGTTGCTAGCCCCTCTTTCTACAGGAGGAGAATGAGGCAGAAAGTGAGTGACTGAGCAACTGGTCAAAGCCATAGCGCTAGTAAGTGGTAGAGTCTGGATCTGGGCTTGGGCTGGCTGCAGACTGTGTGCTCTCCCCTGCGGCTCTGAGACCACGTGGCGGGTCTGCTCACTGTTTGCATGTGGGTGTGTGGGTGTCTGAGAGAAGGAAGGCTCAGAGTTCATCATCTTAGCAACTGGCACGCTCATCTTTCCAACTGACCTCAAGTGCAGAGACAGTGGTATCATTACTAATGCTTGCTCTAATATAAAAGACAACATTCAATATTTCTAGTAAGCCAAGGCCATTTATTTAAGCAAATGCAGAGAATGACATGAGTGTTATTTATCTGTTCCAGTACCATATGCAAGAAATGATGGGTATTTCTGAATTTAATTGTCATGCATCTTTCAGTGCCCCCCATCCCATACAGCTCATAACTCACACAATCTTTGCCCTTCTGAACTGTAATAAAATGCCTTCACCATAGTGTGTCATCTTTACCTGCAGTTAAAACGGAATAAGGATCTATGAGTTAAAAAACACATTTTAATTATTTTCCAGTTCTCATCTCCATGAACTGTAGAATAAAATAACAAAAATGACTAGAGATGGTTGAAATATGAATCTGTGGGTTAATTTCTATGTCCTATTTCCAAAGTAAGCCAGAAAGTATTCATATTAAAGATTTCATTTCCCAAAAAATGTACATCTTCTTAAAAGATTACAAACCATTGACATATAATTGTTTCTATGTCTAAAATTATTTTAAAAGTAAAAAAGTCTTCCAGTTTATAAACTTCCTATGCTATTCCTTCAAAGCCTTATTTATTCTCCCTGAAAGCACTCAGCAAACCACGGATGCAATAGAAAACAAATGTCCTAAATGCAAGATGGCTCTTAGTCTGGGGTGTATGATATATTGACTCAAGGCATAACATAAGCTATTTGTATTCTTTATTTACAGTCACTTAATTGCTTTAGAAGCTAAAGGTAATTTTTGACTGATGTAGAATACCTGGGGGAACAGTTTTGGAGCATTTTAAAAGCTATTCACAGGGCTTCCCTGGTGGCACAGTGGTTGAGAGTCCGCCTGCCGATGCAGGGGACACGGGTTCGTGCCCCGGTCCGGGAAGATCTCACATGCTGCGGAGCAGCTGGGCCCGTGAGCCATGGCCGCTGAGCCTGCGCGTCCGAAGCCTGTGGTCAGCGACGGGAGAGGCCACAACAGTGA
This sequence comes from Physeter macrocephalus, assembly GCF_002837175.3. Taxonomy (NCBI): domain Eukaryota; kingdom Metazoa; phylum Chordata; class Mammalia; order Artiodactyla; family Physeteridae; genus Physeter; species Physeter macrocephalus. Next base: position 51,584,718 of record NC_041226.1, on the reverse strand, counting down.
GAGGCCCGCGTACCGCAAAAAAAAAAAAAAAGAGTGTCCCCACTCTTCTTATCCCTATTATTTCTGCCCTAATTTTATACTCAGACCACAGCTATGGCTGTTAACCCTTTGTGGGTGAGGCTTCGTGCTATCACACTGACTCTGCTTCGTGGGCTTGATCATGAGATGCAGAGCCTTCTGGGAGAAGACCTCAACACGCAGCTGGCTCACCAGGGGGACCGGCTCTCTCCTCCGGCATCCCCCGCGTTGAGTCATGCTCAGCATGTTATCAGGCAAACCAGTAATCCATGCACCAACATGAAGGTTTTGTTGATTTCTTTCTCCAGCCTGTCCGTTTGGCTGTGAGCTTGATGACTCAGACACGGTTGGCTCCCTGTTATGGGAGCAGGTGATGCTTCCGTGTGCTGACAGGCGCTCTTCCTGAAGCAGTTGCCTTCCACAACCTCTGAGCCTCTTCTGTCCCCTCATTCAGTGCCCTGGGAGAGAGGAGACCCTAACCAGTATCTGGTACCACCAGAGAAAACCAGTTCACAGAGACTGTGCTTCCCGTGTCCGCTGAGTCCCCTACTGCAACTTGTTGGGAAATCTCAAGAGATAATTCTGGTAAAGCACTCTGCATGCTTTTTACAGACCAGAGCCTCACAGGCCTTTATCCCGTCACCATCATCATCCTCAATCATTATCATCACCACTGTCTCCAGTTAGAGAGCAAACATTTATTAAAGACCTAATTCTAGGGCTTCCCTGGTGGCGCAGTGGTGGAGAGTCCGCCTGCCGATGCAGGGGACGCGGGTTCGTGCCCCGGTCCGGGAGGATCCCACATGCCGCGGAGAGGCTGGGCCCGTGAGCCATGGCCGCTGAGCCTGCGCGTCCGGAGCCTGTGCTCCGCAATGGGAGAGGCCACAGCAGTGAGAGGCCCGCGGACTAAAAAAAAAAAAAAAAAAAAAAAAAAAGACCTAATTCTAAGTGACTTTCTATTTGATACTGAATCAAAAATTAAACAGTCTAGATTCCTTCTGTCTAGGATTGTAACCTCAGGTAAACCCATCAGTAGGGCCACAAATGTATAGGTATTAGAGAAGGTTGAAACCAGCCTGCTGGCAGACAGCATGGGGAGCACACTTACAAAGTGGACCCCTGATTGGCATATCAGAAGAGCTTTTAGATATCTCAAAGAAAAGGAGGTAGTTCGCCTTTCTCCGGTTAGCATTCAGTGGAATGGTGAGAGTAGAGTTCCCCTTTGCGGAGTCTTAGTGGCCCAGGAGAGTGTGGGGTGGGTGGGTGTACTGGAGGTTCTATGTGCTCAGCTTTACGGAGAGTAGGATTGAACTGATTGTGAGATTTGGCCAGCTGCACCTGAGATGGGTGGAAAGAGCTCAGCTTCCAGGTCCAGGCCTGGTTTTGAGTCACCGCCCTGTTACCTGTTAGCTGTATGATCCAGGGCAAATCATGCAACCAGACATTCTCAGGCTCATTTTATTCATCTGTAAAATGGGAATAAGAACTTGTACTCTGTCTGATGTATTTGAGGTCCCTGGCATGGACCACAAAGAGTGATTACTGTTATCTCGGTACATAAGAAGGGACAAAACAAGTAATATCATCAGGAGGACCCACATGAAAAATCCCGGAGGCTTGGATTTCAGTATGAATGCACGTTTCCTAAAGATGGCATGACCCCCGGCTTAAAAATCCAGCTTTTGTGCTGCATGTCGATCCACAATCTATAGAAGAAGAAACTGTGCTTTTATTTTTAGACTCTCAAAGCCCCATTTTACAATGAGTTAATGGGACGGTTTCTGCCACAGGCAGGGGAATTCACCTGCTTTCTCACTGGCTTTTGAACAGCGCCCGTGGAGGCAGTAGGGCAGGGGCCTCTGCAGTTGTGGGTTAGCTGAAAGCCCTCCATGCTCCATCTCTGCATTTTGTCTGCTCAGGCTGAACCACAGCTTCCCTTTTCTAGGTTTCCGCATGTTTCCACTGTGGCTGCAGGCTGCCCAGCCGGCAAGAAAGAGGCCCCGGGAGGCAGAGGGCTCTTTCTCTGTACCTGGGGACTGAGCTGAGTCCTGTTACTGTTCCCCTGCATCCAGAGCTGGCACCACTCGATAAGGACAGGTCTTTGGAGGAGCCAGTCCGATACCTCGTGAGGACGGTGGGCAGAACAGATGAAAACTGCACAACTTCTGATTCAGAAAACCCTTGGATGGACGTTCTCAAATTGTTCCACTCCAGGACCCTCTTCACCTTCTTTCTCTTCTCATCCCTTGCACCAGGAGACAGAGGAGGAGTAGACGGACAGTCATCAGGAGGCTTGAATTCTAGTCCTGGCTCTGCCTTTGTGTCACTGTGGGTCCCCACTGCCCCACCAAGGTAGTTTTGGCATCAGTAAATGAGGAAGGTGGACAGAGATTCCTTTCTGTTGAAATTGAACCCTAAGGGCACTTAGAACCTCCCGCAAATACCCCCTCCGCCGCCACGGTGGCCCACATTCCTGTTGCACAGAACCAGGGCTCTGCTTGAGTCTCCGCTCCCCTGACCCAGCCCAGAGCCTGGCTGTTTGCCACCCACCTTCTGTGTGGAGCAGAGGGTGCTGAGAGGAGTCAGAGCCTGTTGCAAACCCCTGGTGGGGAGGATGGGGCAGCGGAAAGTTTGCGCTCATTTCTATTTGCCTGATGGAAATTGAGGCGGGTTGCTGGGAGCCAGAAACCATCCAATAAGCACAATTTCTGGGGCAGGAGTCAGGGGGCTCTACTCCCGGAAGATTCCACTGCTCTGCTTCAGGATTTTTGCATGAAACCTTTCAACACTTGAGTGCTTAGCTAAAGCTTGGCGCTGTTCCTCAGCCGCTGGCCTTCCTGTTGGACTGGCCAGGCTGCCAAAAGTGGCTCATTGTGTTTTGAGGCAGTGAGGTTTGGTTAAACCTATGATCTCATTCTCACAGTTTCCTCCTCACAAGTCCACACTTGAACCACAAATCTGGTGCCTGAGATGGGGCTGAAGAGGCTGAAATGAAAGCTGGGTCAACACGTGGGTGATGGAAGAATAGATTAAGAGACATGTTATAAGAAACATCTCATTAATGTGGCAACTTCATTATCTGGATATTCCAGATGAAACCTCCAGAATGACTTGCTCCCTTGAATATAGATACAGCTAAACACAGCAAGGAGATTTTGTGACCCATGGTATTCTCTGCCTGGTGCCTAGCGAAATACTTAATGGAGATAAACATGCAAAGTATGGCCTGTAAAAAACTTTTCTAAATGGTTTCTTAGAAACGGCTGCCATCCACGGCCCTTAGCATGTGAAACGGCAGATGGAGTCGCAGATTCCCCACGGGAGTAAGGACGTGTGTAGAGATTTCCTTCTTACTCCAGTGCATTTGTTACTGAGACAGAGGAAGGATCGTAGAACTTGATGCCTTTGCTCGTTACTGCGCAAGACTCAATTCAGCCCAAACTGCTTCTGTTAGAGAAGTGAACTTAGATGGTTCCTTTAATGAGGCAGGAAGGGAAAATTCCATTTTCTGCCTGGGCTCAAGGCAGCCTGCCCGAGGGCTGAGAGGTCCGGATGTGGTGCCCGCCACCGACTTGGATTCAAGCGGAACAGAGTCAGCAGACCGGGAAGCTCAACCCTAACTTGGAAACAGATGCCATGAAAGCAGAACAGAACCCACTCTGAACAATCTGCCACCACAGCTTGCATGGCCACCATCTGCGGAAGTAATGTCCCCACCATCGTATCTCCCTGCTTCTTCTGGTACCCTTCGCATATGAGTAGTGCCGCCTGGTTTGGGAGGCTGTAAGCTATTAATAATGGCGTCAGCATCCACGCTCAAGTCTGGAGCAGAATTCTCTACTCTAGGATTGGTCCCAGCAAAGGGAGAAGTAGGGGGTTGTCTTCATCTGCCCTCCCCCTCGTTCTCTTTCCTCCCTCTTGTCAGTTCTGTCCTCCCAGTCCCCACCCTCTCTCTCGTCATCTGCAGCTTGCTTGCCTTGCCGACTGCACCTAAGAGGCCAGCTTGGAGCAATTAGCTTCTGCGTCCCAAGCCAGTGGAGTTTGCCCTTTGAAAGAGAGCCCCGGGGAGAGAGCAGCGCTTATTCCTGAAGAATGGACTTTCGAACAGTGGCTTAGCAGGTGCCCCGCTTACTAGCTCCTGGGCCAATGAGATACTTCTATACAAGGCTGCCTCTAGATGCCTGTCCTTCAGATCAGACCATCTAGGTCATTTGCTATGCAGTCGGGGGTAGGGTTGGCACTGATACTAATTAATTTTAATCCTGCCTTCAGAGAAGCAGCACCCAAGAATGGGAACTCTTGGCATTCAGCTAACCGCCCTGGAGACAATTTCTTCAGACATTTCTGTAGTTTAATTCAGCCTCTGTTTTTAGCACAGGCTTCAGACGTTGTACTAACTATAGGGCATTGGGTGTCTTAGCTCAGCTTGCTATAACAAAATACCACAGACTGTGTGGCTTAAACAATAGACATTTATTTCTTATCGTTCTGGAGGCCAGAAGTCCAAGATCAAGGTGCTGGCTGATTTGGTTCCTGGTAAGGGCTCAATGCCTGTCTTGCAGACAGCTGCCTTCTTGTAGTGTTATGTCCTCACATGGCAGAGAGAGAAAGAGAGGGAGAGGGAGCAGGTCAGGGGGAGGGGGAGTCTCTCTTTGGTCTCTTCTTATAAGGGCACTAATCCTATCATGAGGATGGGGAGTGATCCCACCCTCATGACCTCACCTAAACCTAATCATCTCCCAAAAGCTCCACCTCCAAAGACCATCACATTGAGGGTTAGAGCTTTAACAGATGAGTTCTGGGGGACACATTCAATCCATAACACTGGGCAGATCACATAACAGCTCTGGACCTCAGTTTCTTTATCTGCGAAATGCAGATAATGATAGGACCTACTCATAGGGTGGTTTTAGGGACTGGATGAGATGGTGTGTGCAAAACGCCTGAAACTTGGTAAAGATGTAGTCACTGGTAGCTCTTTTCTTTCTTCCATCTTAGCAATGTTTTCCAGTAGTCTGGCATGTCAGCTCAAGTACCTTAGAATCATAAAAATTTAGAGCAGAAAGGAACTCTGGAAATGATCTCATCTAGCTCTCTCACTTCTTAGATAAGGAACTGGGAATGAAAGTGTGAAAAACAGGCTTCCCAGAGCTTTAGTGGCTGCACAAGGTCAAGAACCCAGGTATTCTGAATCCCAGTCTATTGTTATTTCAATAACTTCCTTGTGCCTCAGGTGCCAGTTGTTATTTTAGTTACAAAATCTGCCATTTCAGACTTCCTTTGGCAAGGAATTTGTGCTTATGAAGTAATTTTAATAAAAAGAATATTTGTCTCTTAGAAGAAAGTTGAATACCTGAGGATTTGCAGATGTGACCATCAAATGAGTAGCACTTGCATCAGAAACAGGCCAAATATATTCTTCTCTAAGGAAAAGTAACACTACTTCTTCTAAGCAGAGGTGACAACTTGAATAAAAATATCACATTGTCCTTGAGATCATCTATTGGCAATATTAACCTTAGAAATAAGACATTTCACATATAATCAACATAAGGCTTCAAGAACCTTGTTTGACCTTATCAATATTATGAAGAATGAGAAAGAATATGACATCCAGATTTAGGTGGGGGAGTAGAGGACAGGTGAGTGTGGGATGCAGGGAATCAAGAGAGGTCAACTTTGGCATTGACATTTCAGGCTGTCTATTGGGAAGGCAAAAGGTACCCATCTTCCCCGACTTGATGCACGGACTCCTGGAGACAGGTGTGTTCCTATTGTGCTGATGAATGGACCAGAAGTCATATAATCTGAATCCTCAGGCTAGCTCCAAGGCTAGGCTCACAAAGTGAACTTCTGCTTTCAGTCAGTGTTTTGTGTTGTATTCATAATTGCAGAGGCTGGGCTGGCTTGAGGAGACATGCATGAAGATCCTGAATGCTACATGGCTTAGTGTAAATGCACGTGCTGGCCTTTTTGTTTATCCCTCAATCTCCCATGAGCTCAAATCCTCAAGAGATGAATTCACTTGTGTGTGCTAACAGCATGAAATATCAGAGCCTACAAAGGGGAGGACTTGGAGAAAGCACCAAGGGAATGTAACTTTATGGGGTCATTTGGCCCTAAGCCTGGCAGCTCTCCTGGTGACACATCTAACCTTCTTTCAAGCTTCGTTTGATGTAATCAGGGCAATTATTTATATGCATACAGTGTAATTGAACTACATTTCGTCCAGCTACGTCAAAGCTTAACTTCATCCTATTTTCCTCATTTCAACTCTTGCTCTACCTTCTCCTCCCAATTACTGTTTTTCGTTTCAGAGGCTGCTTATGGGTCTACTCATTGTTGAAACAATCTGAGAAAGTGCAATGGGACTTATCACCTGCTAGTCTTAACTTGTGTGTGATACAGTCTTGTCCTGGACAAAATGAGATGCTTTATTACCCTATTTTCTAAGGGATGAGTCATTTCTGGGTGTGTTTCCAAGAAACAGTCAATTTAATAACAAAAGTATTTGTCTTTATGTAATATGTAGTATAAGAATATTTGTCTTAATATTTTACTTTATGGTCGTGCCTCATGCAGGGAGAGAATATGACACAGGATATCCGACCAGATGAGGGGAAAGAATCCAAACCATGAGAGTGCTGATAACAAAGATAACAGAAGATGGCTTTTTTGATAATAACAACAATAATAGTAACCTTCTATATATGTATATCATTTCACATCTGTTATAGTGTTTGGCCTTCATGACAACTTTGTGAGGCCACTGGGAAGGCTACATTGTCTGCCTTAATTATGCAAGTGGGAATTGGAGAATGCTTAGTTTTGAATGAGTGTTCTGTTTTTGGTGGGCAGTGACGCCACATACGTAGTACGGGAGGTTTGAAAATTCAGGCTACTACTGATTTGGACCCTAGATTCTCTCACAGACCCATCTGCGATATAACGATCACTGCCTCCTACCAATGCCCATAACCAGAATCACATCATCTACCTACCAGCGAGAAATTAGTTTATTAATTACTGTTGTTGAGTGCCTATTATGTGCGGGTCCCCCTCCTGGATTCTAGAGAAAGATTTATAGACACGATGCTTGCTTTGGAGGTCACAGTTGGTGATAATATTAGTACTAAGGAGAACTTCCTTTCACTGACGTAATCAGCACTGTTCTAGATGTGGAGTTACAAAGATAAATTAGACATAATCCACATCTTCTAGGACCTCATGCTTGATGTTGAAGATAGAAGGATGAATAAGATATTGTTCCTATACTTAAAGGGTACAATCAAGTAAATGATAATAGATATAAATAATAATACCTTCTAGTCATTGAGGATCTACTGTGTACCAGGCACTGTGCTAAATGCTTTGATTCTACCCCTTAAACATTATGCTTTGCAACTCTATTCTAATATTTAATCGGGGCTAGTGATCCCAATTACAGAGAAGGGTTTGGGGTCAGAGAGATAAAGTGAACTGATATTGATCACCTGGGCAGAATGTTATGGAAAAGGGATCAAGCTCAGTCTGACTCTAAAGCTTACCCTGTTTCTTCTGTACAATAATATAGAAGCCTGTTGTTTAGTAAAATTTTGTTATCAGTAAGGAACAAGTTCTCCTATACCAACTGTATTGTTTCAGAAGCTCTAGTAATAGACAGTATAGGAAAGCACACAGGCCCCATGGTGGGCAACTCAGAAAGAAGGTGCATATTAATTAAGGTAGATTCATTGCTGTAACAAACAAATCTGAGTAAAGAATGTAGAATGGCTCAAATACAATAGAAGTTTACTTCTCACTTATGTAACACCCTAAAGGGTTTGATTGGAGGCTCCTAGTGGTGATTCAGAGACCCAGGCTCCTTCTATCCTGTGGCTCTGCTGTCCTCCCCATGTGGCTTCCAAAGTGGTTGTATTTGTTGCATCAGACTAGTGGATGGAGAAAGAACATGGATTACTGTGCATGGGAGTTTCATGGGCCAGACCTGTGAGTGCCACTCAGCCCTCACAATCCACTAATTAGAATTCAATTTTGTGGCTATAACTAACTACAAGGGAGCTGGGAAGGGAGGTCCAGCTGTGTGCCCAGGAAAGAAGAGGGAAATGACTACCGGTCTCTGCCACAAGATGGTCTTGCTGCACCTCAGTACCAAAAAGCATAACTAACTCGGCAGCACCAGTGTGTCCTATGAAAGAGAACATGCTATTTTGGTTATAGCCTCAGCATAGTGTCCCAGAAGTTCTGGCTGGAGGATTTTGTGGAGAAAATTAGGGAAGAGGTTTCTGAAGGAGAGAGAAGGAAAGGTGAGGACGGGAGAGATTCAGCACCACTCACATTTCTAGAGTCCTCCTCTCATCTACAAATTTACGCACTCTTATTGGCATTTAATTGGTGATGTTTCTGCATCTGACCCAGCATCTCAGTGGGGCATGGGGAGTGTCTTCTTGAGTAGATTGCTGTGGACTGTACAGAGTGATGGAAGGCCACTGGGGCCTGGGCTCTCATTTTACGACCTAACGTTCACTTGGCCTTTCAGGGTCAGGCACACAGGACTCGGCAGTCAGCAGGCTAGGGTCGCAGAGGGATGAAGAAGTTGATCATTGGAGCAAAAACAGAACACATTATTTTTCCTTTTCCCCAGATCTCTTTCCCTCATTTCTCTTCACGGAACATGAATTTTCTCTGAGAAAATAATTGTGCAGATCTCATACCTCATGGATTCCCCCTCCATCATCCAAGTTATGGAAAATGTCATCTAGGGACATGCTGTACAGAAGCTCCATGGGGAGAAGGTTACAGCAGCAGCCCCTGGGCACAGCCAGGAAGGGGTGACATTATTTGGGTCCCTTTTGCTTCTCCTTTCATTATGTGTCCCAGAAAGGTGCCTTCCTCTCTCTCTTGACTGGAAAAGTATCCGATGAAAGAATCTCTATAAATTCTTAGCTGTTACGTGGGGGTGGGTATTGCATTGTATCGAGCAGCTCTTCCCACATCTTCAGAACAAATCCCCAGTGACAGGATTTCTTGCTCCTCAGTGACCTGCTGGGGGTTAGAGCCTGGGCAGAACCTTCTAGGTGCTCTCCAGAAGCTACAAATGTCTTGAGATTCATATTCTCGAGATCAGTTTTGTTTTTTTTTTTCCAGTGGCATTCGCTGATTTTATCCAAGCCCTGAGTCGGGTTTATTTTACTATATACATGGAACAAATCACTGAATAAATGTGAAAAAGTTCTCTGCTACCCCAAATCGTTTCCTTTATAGGCCTGAAATTCTCATCTTTACACAATGTACTGAGTTAAGCACCTGGTAAATTATGATTCTTCAGTGGAAGTGGAGCTAGAGTTGGAGCATTTGATCTACACTCAACAATGAATGCAGAGGTTCTTAACATTTTTGTGTTCTAGGCATTAACAGATTGACAGTACACTGCAAGAGATTGAGGGTCTCGCAACAGCACAGCAAGCAAACAACGATTGCAGTGCAATTGCTATCGCAGTGTAGTGATGCTTCATGGTGTCCAGGAAAGCCTTCCCCTTTCTCACACTGCTTACTGGTTTGCTCCAGTGGTGTTCATTTTGGTGGACTTATTGCTTGCCCTTCTCTCATATACTTACAAGGCAAAATTCCTGTGTGTTCTAGTGAGCAGTCTTTATTTGGCTCCAGATAGATTATGTTCCTCATCTCTTATTCACAGCAAATTGTCTTCTACTGTATAAAATTTAAATTAAAATATGACAGTACATCCATGTAAGGCCCACAGTGACTGAGAACCAGTTCAAGAAAGGGTTGAATATACAGAGAGGAACACGGAATAGCTAAGCAGTAGCACAAGGCTACTTTGTACTACAGAGGGTGTTGTGGGTTGATTGTGTCTCCCAAAAAGATATGTTGAAGTCTTAACCCGCAGTACCTGTGAATGTGACCTTATTTGGGAATAGAGCCTTTGCCAATGTAATCAAGTAAAGATGAGGTCATCCTGGATTATGGTGGGGCCTTAATTCAATGACTGGTGTCCTTATAAGAGGAAGCAGGTTTGTACACAGGGACACAGAGGCACACAGGGAGAGTGCCATGTGGCTGCAAGCCAAGGAACGCCAAGGAATGGCAGCAGGCACCAGAAGACAGGAGAGAGGCATGGAATGGATTCTCCGTTAGAGCCTCCAGAAGGAACCAACCCTGCCAACACCTTGATTTCAGACTTCTAGACTCCAGAGCTGTGAAAGAAAAATATTCTGTTGCTTTAAACTACTCAGTGGGTTATGCTTTGTTATGACAGCCCTATAGGAAACTAACACTTAGGGTGATATTGAAATGTCTTCTCCTGTGCTACAGGTGTGCCTGGTATTCATGGAAACCCTGGAAATGTCTGCTGGTGGGAAAATGATTTGGGTGTAATACTGCTCCCTCTTAGAGCTAAGACAACCAACCCTGTCTTTCTCTCTCTCCCTTCCCTCCTTCCTTCTCTATTTCTCCTAGCATCTTAAAGATCACTCACCGGTAAAAGCATCACAATGATACATGTACTTTCTTTAAAAATGTGTGTTGACAGGGGCCTATGTTTTTCTCTTTCTTTTTCAAATGCTGAAATTTTTAGTGAGCCCCTTGTCAGTACTGCAGGACTTCAATCAAATAGCACTTGAAGTCTTTCAAAGGCCTACAAGATTGAAAAAGATTCCAGCCTGTTAGAATGGGGAATAATAGGTTTCACACACCCTCCTGATTCCTATAAATATCTCTCTTCCCTTGCTGGCTAGAACTCTGAAAGAGGAGGGGACCTGTGCTCAGAGGAGATGCGCGGGGCTTGGCAGTACAGGGCAGCACGAAGGAAAGGAACTGGCATTTTGTGGATTATATCGATTTACTGATTATCCCAGAACCGTCTGTTGAATCCAGGGTGCCTGTTAAAGTCACCCCAGCAGTCCCACTGTTGCCTTTGATATTTAGAATTGAGGAGGTTGAGGTAAACCCAGTCCAAGTAAGCATGTGGTACTTTAATCAAATAAGGATTAAGGGCAAGCAAAGACAATAACAGTACCTTTACTGATTTCTGGGAGATAATTAAATCAGACTTACAGCACAGGGAGAGAAAGGGTATTATAAGTTTATAAAAGAGAAGAGCTTAAATTCTGCAACATTAAGTTAATGCTCTGCATCAACAAGGTGAAGAAACCCCCTCTTTGCTGGGTGATGTAGGGGAATCAGGATAGTAAATAGCTATTAAAAGAGATAGCAAGGGTGAACAATGAAATACCCTTAGCCATTTGAGTATAATGATCTACACATACATTGAATAGTTGGATGAAATGTTCTTTAAACTTGCTGCATAAAGTACATAATTGTCTGCAAACTAAGTGTTTTCAGTAGAAGAGAGTAGGCATTAACTACTAGTAGAAGTTACTAATAGAGTTAAAGGTTATTTATTTGGGTGTACCAAAAGAAATGTGCTTTTCTCTAGGTAATTTCCTTTTAAATCCAGTAAAGTTGTGGCTTTATTTTTTCACAATTCTGCCATGCTGGTGTTCAGTTGAGGTTAGTCTCTTTTGTTTTCCTTAGCTCTCCAGTGGTGGGTATTACTTTATTCCCTCCAAGGCTGACTGTGTATGTAAGAATGACAGGATGGTCTACACTGGAGACCAGCTTTTGCTTTACTGATATGGGGCTATATGAGCTTGTCAACCATATTAAGCCTAAAACAGGAAGTGGAAGGTAATGTATTTGGTTTCCAAGGTGAAAAGTAAACAGATTCCACATCACTATAATTTCCTTAATGAAAGAATCTTTAGCCATGGCTTTCACATATTTTGGGTAGTCTTAAAATCAGCAATGCATATATAGAAATGTGAGAAGCTCCAGCAAAATCTTAAGCAAATGTTCTTAACATGGGATTTGTAGTTACCTGGGACCTACAGGAGGTCTGATGGAGGAACTGTTGGACCAGAAGAAGTAGATCCTAAGAGAGAGCTTGTACTAGAGAAAGATAAGGTGGGATGCTATACTTGGGGGAGGGGTGGGCTGGGCTTCTTTCTCTCAGTTCCTTATATCATTCCACTCCCTCTGTGTTCCCTCCCACTCCTCCCAAATCCCTTAGAAATCTTCATCCATGGGGGTGGTTGCTATAGATGAACTTAAAGGCTTTTCTTCTATTATTCTTACAAAGTCTCCCTGGAGTAGGCTAATATTATCACCATTTTACAGATGAAGGAACATATGTCACTAGCCCACAGTTATAAAGAAAATGGCAAAGCAGAGATTAGAAAATTGTTCTGTGCTAAATTACCTAAAAATGGTTCACGATATTCATGTGATTAATCCCAGAGTAAGTGGTGTGAAGGTTCAGAAATATCTGGAAAATTGCACAGCCCCCACCAAGGATTTTTTTTTTCTTTTTTTTCCAAAAAAGTTTCAGTGAGAAAATTCCCAGTGATCTCAGAAAATGAGAAAGAAAAAAAATATGTCCTCCCCACACTGGTACATTAAAAGAAAAATGTTTTCATACCTTAATCCAGAGAGAGTGGAACATTGGGTACTCCTGTCGTGAGACCCAGTATTTTGTAAGGTCCTATATACTTGCTGGAAATAGGTATCTAGAGTCAGGTTTCTGTAGCAAGGAACAGAAGGAGGCTTGGCCACTAGCAGGTGCTAAGATAACCTTGCAGTGTTCATGCATTATCAGAGCACGTGATGGCTTCTCATCACTGAAGCCAAGATTGGGTTGGCTGCCGGGCAGTGCCCTGGGGGTGTATCCTTCAGGACACATTTCTGCAATCTTCTTAGGATCCTTCTTCTCTTTTGACTTTTGCTTGTGTCACTTGTCAAAATCTAGGGCAAGTAAAAGCGGAAGTTAATTTTGTTATATTAGATCTCAGAGAAGAGAGGCTATAATAAACACTGAAGCCTACTACGATGAATACTTAGCATGGTATCCTGATTCAATGATGGATTTATTTCCTATTTTAACTCCATCTGGCACTTATGTGAGCTTCATCAAGTCATAAGTCTCCAAGCCTCAGTGATCTCATCTGTAAAATGGAGCCCTTCTTCCTGGGTCTTGACAGGGTGTTTTGAAGGATAACTGAGTTAAGATAGGTAAAGGTACTGTACACAGTAGAAGCTGGGTCTATACTGAATGCTTCGGTCTCACCTACAATTATAACCCAGGTCTTTCAGACCACGTCTGAATTCCGCCTTTTGGAGTTACATGTTAGAATTACCTATCTAAATAACAATGTAGAAATGTGCAGACAGAGCACCTTGTGTTTGGAACTCAGATCTGTGGTTTTCATAGTTGGTCATTCCTTCAGTCTCTCCCAGTTTGTGTGATTGCCAGAGAATCACTGATAAATGGTATCTCATGTTCTCTGTTTGTAGAAGCATCACTTACCCACCTAGGGCTTAATGAATGGAAAGTTTTACTGCTTAGAAAATAATCAGGTGTTGAGAAGCCCAAATTGTACCATCATTTTCTGAAGGTGAATAGGCTGTTTCTCTTTCTGTTTTTTCCTCCACAACATTACCATCTAACATGAGGCCACTTCTCCAGGTGAAGGAGAGATGGAAGTGTCACACCAGCATGATCAATTAGATGATGGAGAAAAGAGGCATTTGCTACCTGACCTTAATCTCCTGGGTGGGAATGACTGAACGGGGAAGGCCGAATACAGAGAGACTCAAAGGTGGAGGAAATCAGCAGAGTATCATTTAAAGAGACACAAAGCAGTATGAATGTTGACTCGTGACAAAATGGACATCCTCAGGGTAAATGCTTATTGGGTTGTATACTGGTTCACTTATTTGTTTAATTCGGAGTGACTGCAAAATGAATACAAACACCCTTAACAACAGCAGTGTGGTAGAAAAGGAAGCAGGTACATTTTTCAAAACGTCTAGATTGTGTATCACTTAACTTGCTTAACCGAAGTGACAAGGAGAAAGATGATACAAAATATATGGGAGCTGCAGGATGTTCTATGAAGAAGACAGAGGAGATATGACTAAGAAGGGAATATGACAGCTGACTTCCTCTATTTAAAGGCTTGTCATTGGAAGAAGGATTAGACGTATTTTGGTAGGAATGGCAGAGTGGAGGGGTATAAGGACTTGGCTTTGACTTAGTGTAAGGAATGGCTTCCCGATATTTGGAACTTGACAATCATCGGAGCAGCCATGCTTAGCTTCCCGTTTCTGGGTCGATGGGTAACCATGGGTGTAGCGGGATTCTTGCATTAAACAAGATGACTTCAATCACCCCTTAATAGGCCTGTTCTGGAGCTTTAAATCACACTGGAGAGGTCTAAAATGATTCTGAAACTTCTTTAAGAGCAGAAGTGAATGAACTTTGGAGCTGCTCAGGCTTTGATAGAATTAGTCCTTCTTGGCAGCGTGCATGTATGCTGTAGGCCGGGGAATGGTTGCTGGTCTGCTTCAGTTATGGACAGCTGGTGTTAGCCAAGGGATGTCCTGGATTAGTTGACCCTAGTAACAATCATATGAGGTGTTTCTCCCTGGATTATTAGGTGATATCTTTTATGTTAACTCTTTCAGTTCTATATTTATTTTTCTTTTCCATTCAAGCACAACTTAATGTAAAAGCATTGTGGTTGGGAATCTGCTTCTCAAAATAAACCACTTTTTTTTTTTTCTAGAATCCATTTTGTTGTTTCTATTTGTGGAGTTCAATTGGGAGACATCAATTTATCGTAGCTGTGGAAAAGTAGCAGAAGGTCCAGAGAAAAGCCATGGAAACGATGAAGAACTAGGAAGATGGAATTCAACCATGTATCCTGGAGAGGTAAGGTTGAGGATAACATTTACACTTGCTTGCATGCCTGTTTTCCTAGCACAGATGCTCAGATACCTATGTGTTGATCAACTTATGTACAATTGTGGTCTTCTAGTTTATGAAGGCTACTGTAGAGGATGTTTTCTACTGAGACACGGGCATGATCAAGATGGTTACATAGAAGGTATCCTAAATTTAACAAATATTTATTGGCTTAACTTGAATTCAATGTTAGTTTCAGTATGAGCGTCACACTGATAGTGAAGGTCATTAAACTTTAAAATGTGTTCCCAAGGAACACTGTGGCATCTTCATTTGAGAACATCTTTTAAATTGGTTAGCTAATTATCTGTTCAGAATAAAAGCAGAGGAACAATTCTGAGCACTTCATAAGGGCTCATACAGTTCTTGATTTCACTTGTGCGCTTTGCTTGTGTGTGAGCAAAGCACTAAATCTACAGCACTAACTCTATAACTCAGGGGTAAAATAACGCATACATAAGATGACTAGGTAGAAAGAGTCTTCTCATTTGAAATCTTGATTTTTCTCTAATCACAAAGTATATGATAGTCCTAGTTCTGCACTATCAAATTTTCTAATTAAAGTAATTATCACATATATGCCTAAGAGTGCCCAACATGTATTGCAAACCTATTGTCCCTAGGGAAAATTGATTCTGGGGAAGAGGAGATAGAATAAAAATTTGACTTAAAAAAAAAAAGGTAACTACATGGAGGACATATTGTTCCAGAACAGATAGTGCCAATAGGAATAAGAGTTTCAAGCTGGACTATGATTATAATTATACCGTTGGAGAAACTCTCTGTGCTTTTCTGGCTGATGAGTTCTGTAGTAGACTCTTGGTGTTCACCTCTTCAGCATCCGTTATCCCCCAGGAAGTTTAGATGACACTGATCCTACTTATACCTCCAGGTATGTAATCAGATGGTTCTAATTGGCTTAGTCTGATCTGAATATTTCAGTCTCCCTGTCCATAAGGGAAGAGCATGTAACACAATCAGGCCAGTGAGAATGTGGACTCCAGAAGAGGGCTTCCTTTCCTCTGAATGGTGTGGTGAGGAGATGTAAAGGCTGACACTACTGCAGCCATTTTGCTACTAGGAGGGAGAGCCAAGATCCTGTCGAGATGAAGCTGACTAGCTCTTTGTTCTTTAGTTTCCTCCTCTTTAAAATGGATATGATAATAGCACCTTTGTCTGGGTTTGTTGTGAAATTAAATTGTTTAACTTACGTAAGATGCTTAGAATAGGAAGCACCAATAAATGATAGTTTTTATTAGTAGATAGAGTGTATTTCCTCTACTTTAACAAAAGCGTCATTTCCCCTCCCTGAGCCTAATGTAATAATTTTTAGGGCCTGAGCTGTCTGGCTAATTGTATTTCATTCCTTATTTTTTTCCCCCTCTTAGGTGAGCTCTATACTTAAGTGATCTCTGCACAGAGTTGTTTTTGCCAGTAATAAATTGTCCGTGTCAGCATTTAAATTATGAAACCTTAAGGGCTGGTCCCTAAGTGCCATCTCTGGACTTCTAGTACCTGCAAAATACCTGATCCTTCCTCTAGAACCCGAAGCTCTGTCTGGGTTTTGCAGAGAAGCAAGAGTTGTGATGCAGTTTCCTAGCAGTGCCCACAGGCAGGATGTGTTGTCACATGGGAATTAACCTGGGGCATCTGTTGAGCTCAGTTAGGAGTCTGAGCTAATAAGGGCGGCATATGCCTGTGTCTGGGAGGCCGAGAACGGCGCACGCAGAGGCTTCTGTGCTGTTCTTGCTGTCCTAGTAACATTTCTTCCTCTAATATCCATGTTTATTTGCTTATTATTTTAAAGATAACAAGATTTAGCAGAGATAGAGAATAATGGTCAGCATCAATTCTAGAAGCTATAAATAATGGACTTTTCTCTGAAAAGCAACTATTCCATTTTAGTAAGAAATTTGTCAAGTTTTTGGATGAATTTGACAGAACAAAGACTTGTGATATTTATAGATATTCTTGTGGTGTTTTGGGAGAGACAGATAGGAACTATGTAAAGATATGTACTTTTAAAAGGTCTAAAACAGGTTACCTGTAGGTAGAGGCGTGGGTAGGCAGAGGGTGAGACTTGAAGGAGAACTTCCAGTTTTTACTCTACGTATATCTGTATGGTTTGAATTTTATTTTACAGTGAATTTATGTATTGCTTGTATAATTTTCAGAGTTTAGCTTTAAAATGTCAGTAATCCCATCCAAGTTAAGCGTTATAATTTCTATGACTAATTGTTCAGATCAGGTTATTGTAATCATTCCAGGTGTTTATACTTGAGTCACCTGATGATTCAGACTATTAAACTTAAATATTAAACTTAAATATTAACTCCTTATTTATGTTTGGAATATTACATAATTTAATGTTTCTCAAAGACTACCTTGCCTATCTCTTTTTTTGAGCCCCCGCCCCAAATTTGGGCTGTATTTACATCTGCAATGAATATTTTGCCCGAGAGACTTGTTCTGAGATAAAACAGCATGTTGGATCTCCTGCATATTTATGACTCTTGGCTTTCACCACTTCTGGTTGCGTGACAATCATTTGCTTTGTGCACAGAACTTTGCAGTAACCTCACACTCATGGCGATCAGAGCATTCTGCTGCAACTGGATCTAGCAGCTCATGGAAAGTAGAAATTTGGAGTGAGATGGGCCCAATCTTTCAGTTCATATATGGGGAGAGTTTGGCCCAGGGATTTCCAAGGCGCTGATTACTCTTGGGGGCAGGATGGGGGCTAGGAGCCAGTTCTTCTGGCTCCTTGTTCTTCCTGACACCTGACGCACTGAGGAGTCACCCAGGAGTCAGCCTTCATTTGCTTCAAATGCAAATGATTCATTTGCATCCCGGATGCCAGAGACAAAGTTGCACCCTGTGGGCCTTGGGGAATCCAGACGATAGGAAGTGAAGTTAGTGGAGTAGAATGTGGTATAAATAAACAATAACATGCAGGTTTAAACTGAGGACTATCTTACCTCCGTGTAGCAGTTTGAAAAGATTATTTCTTTTCTGCTTATAAAAATAATACATGCTCAATTTAGTAAATTTTTGAAGGCATAAAGAAGAAAATCAAAATTACTCTTAACCACTTTGCCAAGAAATGATCAAGATTAATATTTTGGAATCACACACACATATATATGCGTAATCAAATGCGATCATGTTGCGTATATAATTTTGTATCTGGGTGTTTTCATTCAATATTATATGATGAGCACTTACCCATGTCATTGAATGTTCTGCATCAGTATGGTTTTTCAACGGCTAAATAATATTCTCAGGTTGTTCTTTTTGGTTTTTGGTGTTTTAAGTGATGAACCATCAGAACTGGATGATGTGGAATACATCCTGGTATATGAAAAGAAAGGGGTGCTAAGGTTTGGTGCTACCATCTGAGGTGTCAGCTTGGAAGGAACAGTGACAGCAGCAGCTGAAAGCTGTCAGTCCTTTGCGGGCAGCAACATGAGGGTGTTTAGTGGCAGGTGACAGAAAGTCAATTCAAAGACACACATTTAAGACAATGTAATAGCTTCTTATTTTGTCCTCCCCCTCAGCATACATTTGTAATGCAAAGCACTACTTAGGCCAAAGACTGGTCAGTCTAGGCTCCCACAAGATAATGCCCTCATCTTGGAAGTGACTCAGATACAAAACCGACTCTTCAGAATTCAGGCGCCGATAGTCCGGCCCTCTTCGTCCTCTTTAGACCTTCGGCCTTTAGACCATGTCTCTGTTCACTACTCTTCCACCAGAAACAGGGCAGTTAAAGGCGGAAGGGATAAAATGTCAAACAGTCCACTTTGTTCCATGTTAATCAGTTTTGCTAAAAGGGTGTTAAAGGATGAGGTAAAGTATTTGAAGGCCTTGCCTTCGTTTGCTTCATGTGTTCCCTGTTGCCATGGATAACTGGGAACTTGCAGAGTGGCAAGTACCAACATAACCTGAAAGATGAAAGTCAAGTCCAGCATCGAGGTTGGATTATCACTTGGGGCTGTGGAGCCCTACGTGATTCGAGAGGGCTCCTCTTCTGAAAAGTCCTGGAAGAATGGGGCTGAGACAGAGATGAAACCCAGCCTCCCTCTAGTGCTCTGGATGCGGTAATGCCTTTCCTTCCCTCTTGCCTCATTTCCCTGGATTTCTAGTAAATTTGATCATTAAAGAAGTTAATCATACCTCTGTTCTAATGAATTAAACGGAATTCAGGTAGGGAGCACAGTACTTCAGGTGAAAAGAGAGTTTATGTAATGATTCCAGGAAATGTTCCTAAGACTGATACATACTCTAAACGTACTGAGAGCAGTAAAGATGCAGCGTCTTTCGCTTGCTTTGTGTTTTCATTGTGGGTTGGGTCGATGAAGAGTCTGTTGCCAGCAGGCTATGGTTTCCTCCTGGGCAGAAATGCCACATTTGCAGCTCTTGGTGGGGGATGAGCTCGGAATGTGATTTCTTCCTTTCCCCAGCAATTTTCTGCCTGCCTGCATGAAATGCTAATGAACATCTCACATATGACAGAGAAATGAGATGTATCCTTATTTTACAGGTTTTGGCAGATTTGACTTTACAAAGTCTAAGTCTTTTAAAAAAATTTTTTAAATTTTTCGGTTGCATTGGGTCTTTGTTGCTGTGCGTGGATTTTCTCCAGTTGCATGGAGCGGGGGCTACTGGTCGTTTCAGCGCGTGGGCTTCTCATTGCGGTGGCTTCTCTTGTTGCGGAGCACGAGCTCTAGGCGTGCAGGCTTCAGTAGTTGTGGCACGTGGGCTCAGTAGTTGTGGCACACGGGCTTAGTTGCTCTGCGGCATGTGGGATCTTCCTGGACCAGGGATCGAAACCCGTGTCCCCTGCATTAGCAGGCGGATTCTTAACCACTGCGCCACCAGGGAAGTCCCACAAAGTCTAAGTCTTAATGTGAAGGTGACAAGACACTTCCAGCACACCCTTCTCCCATCTCCTTCAACTTTGCACTCCGGATGTTCCTCTCCCCACGCTGAGCCGATGTGTTGTGTCTCTGATTTGCAGTAAGCTCTATATTGCCGTGTCATCTCTGCATCTCATCCTTTCCCACCATGCCTTTGTGTCCAAGTCGCTGGGAAAAGTCTAGCTCCGGCAAAGTTGAGTCTTGAACTTCAGTCTCAGACCAAGTCAGGTATTGATTATCAGTTGTCAGCGAGTAGCATCAAACCACGTTTTATTTATTTATTATTTTAACTAGTTGGGGGTGGGATGGGGCACAAATAGGGAGCTGAACAAGCTTTGGGGCTGCAGGTTAAATGCTTAGATGATTTTATAATTATACCTTCAAATAAGTTTACTTGTGGGGGACTGAAGGACTTGGCTACTTGATGGTGCCAGTGGAGAGCTTAGTTTGGGGCACGGTGATCTTTCTTTGTGGAACTGATTGCTCTGATAGTCTCGCCACATCTGCAGGAGGGCCACTCACAGATTCCACGAGTGACAGGAGTGTGCATGTGCCTGAGGCACAAAGGATGCCACCTTGCTAACTGCAGAGACAAATAGAGATGCTCCTCTGGGGGAAGTCTTCTGTCAGCATTGACTGAGGAGGAGCCCAAGCATGTGAAGTTGGGGTTCATCCTGTTTCCCGTTTGCAACCCAAGGCTGCCTGTGGCATTTGGGCACAATTTTTTTTTTTTCAGCTGTAGAAGAATGAGAGAGACCAGAGAAGACAGAGACGGATTTTGTAAATGCAGTAAAACTGAGAAAGATCCAGGGCAGAGAAAAAGATGGGCCTGGGGATACATTCCCCAGCATGAATTCAGCTTGTCCAGAGTCCCTGGGTTCTGAGGTTTAATTCAGCCTCTGTGTTTCCTTATCTCCGTTCCATCTTCACCTTATGCTCTCCTTGTTCATCTTCTCAGTGAACTCAGAAATTCTAGTTTATGATAGTAAGGTTACTATCAAAAAGTCCATGGCTGCAAACTACACCAGCTAGACAGCCCTTTGATCGATAATATACCCAGAAAAAAGATGTGTTTCCTCTTTTGTTCCTCTTAGTTTCTGTCATACAGAAAAGAAATTGAAAGATGCCACAATTGGGTAAATAACTTAGGAATAAACGTCCTCTGCTATAGCCCTGATCTCAGAATAGCCTAGGGTAGTGAACTCAAAATAATTATAAGTATTAAGAAAGATGAGTTGGAAAGATCCTTACTTTTTCTGAAAGAGCTTCAATATTTAGAAAAAATTTAATAAATTAGCATTTGTGGTTGGAATAGCATAGGCCAAGAAAGTTTTATTGAACATTATGAAGGTGTGAAGAATATAGATTGGGTTGACATGCACGGGCCCAGTCTAGGAACACCTGGCAGGATGTGGAACTGGAAGCTTATGAATCTCACAGAAGAATAAGGATATAAAATATAAACAGATTCAAAAAAGGCTTAGATAAAAAACAACCATGGTTATAAAAGAAGTGCTGAGTCCCTGGAGGGTGCATTTCTACCTTTATTTTTAATATTCTAAATATTATTTTGAACTAATTAAGAAAACATTCTTTTTTTTAAAAAAGAATGTATATATATGTATAACTGAATCACTTTGCTGTACATCAGTAATTAACACAACATTGTATTCTTCATATATATATATATATATATATATATATATATATATATATACACAAACACACACATGCACGTGTGTGTGTGTGTATATATGTTCTTTTCTATTATGTTTTATCACAGGTTATTGAATATAGTTCCCTGTGCTATACGTATAACTGAATCACTTTGCTGTACATCAGTAATTAACACAACATTGTAAATCAACTATACTTCAATTTTAAAAAAAAGAAAAAAAGAAAAACGTTTCCAATTTTACATTCTATTATTAGAAAAAAAACATGGAAAGTTAAAAAAAACAATCTGGGTAACATAAAAAGGAAGAAGAAAGTAAGGATTAATTATAGTCTTACTTTACAGAATTTTTAACATTTTAATATATTTTCTTTCACTTTTCCACACTATTTAAAAATTATTTCACATAGTTGTGAGTTTGCAATTTTGTATTCTTCTTTTATATTTTTATTTAAGCCCAAAGTTTTCTCTGTCTCCAGGAAGTCTTTATTTTAAATGATTTTAAGATGCCATTAACTGTACGACACATTATTTTACACACTACTAAGAAAGGAAAAAAATGTTTCCAATTAAGCTATGACACAAAGGCCTTAATGATCTCCTGAAACACATTTGTTGCTTACACCAGCCTTTTGATGCTTTGACATTTCTTTCATCTATCCTAAGCGTTTGGCAATGCTTTTGCCTTGAGTTACACTACTTAGCGTGTAGGAGATGCTTCTTTTGCATATTCCTCAGAAAACAAAATGTAGCACAGCTTCATCTACTTAGGTTCTATAAAACACACGATTTTTTGCTTTGGAACAAAATATGGAATAGTGATCATTTCTCCTATGATGAATATGTGCTTCACCAATATAAAATTTACCCACTGCAGCTCTGTTTACATGCCTATGTGTGTACACAATAACTTTTCATCTCAATACTGAATCACAGTGTTACTTTTGAAGACATTTTAAATGGCAGTGAAATCAACATGTGTAGTACCAACAATGTACATCAATCATTTGAGGTAATGACAAGATGAACATCTGTGACCAAGTTAGTGCATGCCTGTGGATGACAGCTACTTTGTGGCTACTTCGTAGCTGATGGTGATAATAAGGGGCCAGCTACCATAAGACACATTCCAATTTCAGAGATGTTAAAATCTGGAAAAAAGGGAGTCTTAGTATGAATGAATGTACCTGAATTTAATCGACCATTTTGTTATTCTGGATCTTTTATTTATAAAAATTTATTTATTTACAAAAGATAAACTTTTTTTCTCTTATAACACAGATGTTTCTTTGCATCTGTGATTATTTCCTTGGAATAGATTCTGAGAAGAGGAATTATGCAGTCAAAGGATAGACATATTTTAAAGGTTTTTGACATGTATTTCCAAATAGCTTCACAGAAAGGTAGTTGCATTTATAGAGTCTTATGAGCAATGCTATTTCAGCTTCCTAAACTTGACTTAATGGAGGAAAGCTGTGGTAGGTAGCCTGCAGGATGGCACCAAAGATTCAGAGTGGTGGCATGTGGCTTTGAGACTTGGTCTTACAGGATTGTACCTCCCCCCTTGCTATTTTGGACCACATATTCTTCAGATGACTGTAACATCTTACCAAGAAAAGAGACTTTCTGGATTCCATGAAGAAGGAGGAAAGTCTACATTAAATCCAGGTCAGTATCATGTAATATTACATCTCTCTATCAACATGAATTATCTTATATGTTAAACAGAAACATTTAAAATAATGCACATTCCTTCTGATGTGGAATGTTTCCATTTTCCTTGGGCTGATATGTCTGGTCTGTGTGGCTTTGGGTCTTTGCCTTGCAGATGCTTAATGCGGGTGGTATCCAAATGCATGACAAATGGAATATTTGCTAGAAGTTAATTAAGGGTTCAAGAGAAAACAGGAGGGTCAAATATCTGTGCATTATGGATGAAGATCATAGTAGCAATTGGATTGAATTCAATTCAAGAAACAGTTATTGAGAGTTAACTCAGCCTGTGTCAGGTAGTATGAGTCGTGTGGTCAGTAAAACTGATGGTCTTCCTGCCCTGGTGGAGCTTACAACCAAGGAGTAACATCACTCATCCCAACTTTCTTGAAATGTACCCTCCTCTTCTATCATAAAATGTAAGTATTTGAGGGGTTCAAAGGATGCTGAAGCTGGGAGTGGACTGTAAAATGTTTTACTGGGAGAAAGAGTTTTTCTCTTTCTTATATTCTATGGTATGCTGGGCACAGTCGGTTGGAAACTCCTTGTCAGCTCCCATGATGTCCAGATCAACACGTCGCCGATATGCTTTCCTAAGATTTTGAGAGTCAACAGAATCTGTCTTCTTTAGGTTATCCCAAAAGGTCCATGTCTCCTCCCAAGAATAGAAACTTGTGTTGTGTTCTCCTCTGGTACTTTCTATCTGCATGTCATCCTGGGCACCCTTAGAGGCTGTGTGATATAGTGGAAAGTTATGGGAATTTGGAATTATAAGAACTAGGTTGGGATCTGTTTCTTCCACTTCTTAGCTGTGTGTGACCTTAGGAAAATTGTTTAATTCTTCTTGGTCATCATCTTTCTCATCATTTTCACAGCCACCTTATGATTTTAGATACTATTAAGCCCATTTGACACTTGAAAAACCAGAAGTTCGGCAAGGTAAGGTAATTTTCTCAAGAACTAGGGTTCAAATACATGGGGCTTGACTTTAGTGTCCATACTTAAGGACTCATTTATGTCAATTAATAAGAGCTGAACACAGTATTTGGTTCATAGAGAATCCACAATAAAATACAATAACTATGATTATGGTTGTTATGACTCAGAACCAGGATAATGGGAGTATTTATCAAGGTGGAAGCAAAATCTCAATGGCAGACCTGTGCTAGAGTTATTCTGGAGTAGAGAATCATTCTCATTCAACCTCTGACCCCAACCACATGTTAGGCTAACCTTGATTAGAGTGGTAAATGTCATCTGTAATTGAAAGATCTAATTTTTATAATTCTACTTCTGCTGTAAAGAAAAATTACACTTTTGACATTTTAAATTAATGCTTTAGATAGCCCTGGATTGACATATGTGGTACGAGGGGCCTTAAACCAAGATCTAAAATATAAAGATGAATGCTTAATTAATGAGTTATGGGTCCTGATAAGAGGTTAAAGTTAAATAAAATATCTGAAACTAGTGCTGTTTTGAGGTGTTTTAAAATGTTCCTATTTTACATCCATTTTTAAAAATAGGGCAAAATGTATATAGACTTTCATATATGGCAACACATATAAAAGTTTTGGCTAATGATACACTGTTATCTCTTTGGCTCAGCATGGAGAAATGCAGTCTAATTTTCTTATCATTTCCTCCCTATCTTGTTAGCATTTCAGAGGTTAATCCTCTGTTAACACATCTTCTCAGGGTGCTCTTGTTTTACATTCACAGGTTTTATTTATTTTTTATCCACTGTAGAGAGCTGTTGTCCTCATTTTTTGTTGCGTTTAGGTAGGGGATTGATGTTGTTCAAGCGTCATGTTTAAGGATGTCTTTCCCTTTCTTTCCCATTCCATTCTTTTTTTCAAGTTTTCTGTTGCATCTGAAATAGTCTCTAAGTTTCTGAAGAGGATTAAAAAATCATTTTATAGCAAAATTTAGAGCAAAAACTATTGCAATTATTTTTCCTTCTTTGAAACAGTATCAAACCTCATTTTTATGCATAATGGTGACCCAGATGATCTGGTTTGGGTAGACAAACAGGGCAGTGACTTGACCATGAACATGTCCACCCTCAGAAGTCCCTGGGGAGGGTGAAGAGCTTGTGATATGGCCACCAAAACATGTGTGCTGCTTGATTTTCCACAGAACTATGAAAGTTCAATTCAAATAATATTCATTAATGGACCAATTTTTTTTTAACCTACACCAAGAAAAAAGGAACTTATTCAGAAGCTGCTGGCAACACCTGACTGTGGCTTTGAAGATCTGCACCAGCAAATCTAACCCAAAATATTCCTGTTTTTGAAGGAAGGGAAGAAGAAAACTCATTGCTTCACACTTACATAAACACTTATAAACATGCCAGAAAACCAGTTTTGTTTCTAGAGTGTATGTCAGTTCTTTTGAGATGAAAAAATTCAGACTTCAGGCCTGGGACCTAACTGGAATTATGTATTGTTAATGATTTAGTGTTTTATTTTTTCCGAGTTCATTACTCTTCAAGGTCCAATAACAATAATAAATGAAACTAACACAATATTGTAAATCAACTATATTTCAATTTAAAAAATAACAATAATAAAAAAGAACTTTTTCTTTGATTTTACTCCACTGCCAGTGAGACCGTACTGTGGATTTTGTCAAAAAAGAAGTAAGTAAATTTGAAAATTCAAGACATCCTACTCATCTGGAAGGGTCCATTCCATCATCATACTTTAAATATTTTGTTCTAAATAAATTTAGACAGATGAACACATCTGAAATATTTTGTTTGGGAACTCATCAAGAAACTCCAAAGTTGTGAGTCTTAGTGTGTATTTACTGAAAATTGTAAGAGCCAAGAAAGGGAAAGTCAACTTTACGATCCTAAGACTATATAATTAAATCACCCTGCTTTATTCCATAAAAGTGACTGAAGATTAATGGAATCCATTTTCATCTCTAGTGTGATGCTGTTTGTGACCAGGACAATTTGTATGAAATAGAAGCTAACCTGCCTCATGAAAAAAATGTAATAAAGGTTTCTGTTTCTGCCACTGAATCACAATCCTTTCAAACTCTTCTCAGTGTATTTATCCCTCCTAGAGAACTCTATGGGAACCCCCTATAATGTGTGTGTGTAGAAAGGTGGAAAAGTCCAGTGGAGTTACTAATGATGGGGGAGATGGAAGATTAACTTCTTTCTTAAAAACTGAAAGAATCTCAGAACATGTCCTTTTATTCTACACGGGTATGAGGGTCTGGAAAATGTCTTCTTTAAATAAATATACAGGTATTTTTATGGGGCTCTTAAATCTTTGTCTGATACTGTAGTTTCCTCCCATAGGTTTACTGTCTACTAACAGCTGAGAACTGATGAGCTGGGTGGAAATGTTTTGCAAAGCAGCAGTTCTTCCTTTCTGACAACTGTTTCTTTTGTTTAACTCAAACTTCTTCTAAAAAAAAGAATATGATTTATTTGCATATTTTTTGTCGATAGAACATGACCAATAAGGGTAGTTTTTGCATGATGTGAAAGGGGGTTTTGTTAGATACAGTTTCTTTTATTGTGATTAGAATGGATGTGACACAAACATGCTGTGTTTTGGGAAGATCACTCTGGCCATAGTGAGGGAAATAAGGTGAGACTGGAACCAAGGAGACCAGATTGAAGGGTAGGAGGAGAGGTATGGAGAAGAGGGAACAGAATTCAAGGATTTTCTAGGAAGTAGAGTTACTGGAAGGGAAATTTATTGAGGGGGGAAAGAGGATTTATTATGACTCTAAATGTCTTCCTTGGGTGATGGTAAATAACATTGATCGAGATTGGGAATGCAGAGGAAAGACGCTGCTGTGACATTGTGCGATTGAGATGCCTTTGGTACCTGCATGTGGTTCAGGTAGGAGTTGAGCTCAAAAGAGATATCTGTATTGGAGATCCAGAAGTGGTTGTCTTCATCCATATGACAGTCGGGAGTTTGTGGTTTGAGAAGACAAGGGGAAGGAAAATGAGAAAACCGAAACATGAAAGGGTGGGTAGAGAAGACGAGGTTGTGAAGGAGTGTCAGAGAAAGGAGGCAAGGATGCTGGAGTCTCCTCACCATCACATGAGGAATGCTTGCATGAACAGCCATGTTTGGCTCTAGGGAGAGCAGATCCTTCCAATGGTGGACTGGTGTGCCTTTTAGTCTTTTAAAGAGGGACTAGATTTAATCTGTGTTGCTCCTCCTGAGGGTACTGAAGAACTTTATGGAAGTAAATTCTGCTTTTGTTTGTGGAAGCACTTTCAAAGCATGGAAACACACAACAGGGGATGTAACTACCCCAAAGCATCCTTAGCTGCCCCCCCATTAAAGAGAGCCTTACTGCCCGTCAGTGAAGAAGTAAGTCCTGATTGGAGGGGGCTGGTGGGGACACTAGATGTCTTCTAAGATTCTCTGAAGTCTAGGAGTCGATACAAAGACTAAAAAAAAGTCATACTTTTTTATGAAAGTGCTTTGCAAAATTTAAGCTCAGCTTCAAGGGGACAGTACAATGCTATAGTGACAAACAAACACGCACTCACACAGTGAAGAGAAATGACATTTCCCCTTCATGTTGGTATTCCCCCAAATTGTGACACCTTAGTCCCCCTTATCCTATGGTGTAATATTCAGGCTTAGAAATTATATAAATTAACCATTTTGAGGAAAGATCAGACAGCTTTTCTTGCCTTGTTATCTATTTGTATTTGAAAATAAGGAGGTACCTTTATACAGGTTTGTAGTCTGATAGTCAAATGATTAATATCGTTTTTCCTGCAAAGATATGATCTTTTATAATACAGATTTGTCACTGTGCTAATTCCACATCAGAACCTGAACATGTCTTAGGTTCACTCTCATTGTGGCACCATAATGCTGTAACTGCTGTACCAAACAAGACTCAGAAACATATATTGCTCATGGGGAATCCTTGAGAATCCATTAAATGAAAATAGCCCATAATAACCAATAATCTGATCCTATTAAGCCAGGCAGATGTGGCAGGGTTAGGAAGGCTATTATTTATTTTACAGAAACACATTTCTGATGGAACATGTAGATTGAAGTTAGCATGTTGGGGTTAGAACTAGGAGAGGCCTTGAATGGAATTCTGGTTGTTCATTTAATTTCTCCTGCTCAGTCACATAGACTTTATTATGCCAAAGTACAATTTGCATCATTCAAATGCAAATGAATGTTCAAAGCCCTGTGTGGGCTTCATGTAATTCTTTTTGGGCAAGAGCTACTCAACGCTTTACTTATTTGAAAGAATTCAGTGATGCAACTGATTCCAAGAGAAAAAAAAGATGTGAATTTGGAAGTGTTCTTCTTATTGGAAGGGATGATATAATCATATCAAATTCGCATCTGGTTTTATTTTGCTGTCTCTCCTAAGTGTATATAACTTATGGGATACATTATATCTCTTTACCTGACTTTCCTTTGTTTCCCAGTCTGAATCTTCCCAGAATCATGATCCCACTTGAGTATTGACTATAAAAGTAAGGAACAGAGAGGAAAGTTTTGAAAAGCATAGCAAGCTAACGATGTTATTATGGAAATGTGGAAATGCATTCAATGGTAACACTTCATTTTTGGCCTTTATGAACCAATCTCGCAGTCAGCCAGACTGCTCATAATGCGGGACACTTCATAAGTCACCAAACCTGCCTTGCCAATTTATTTTAACATCTCTTGTTCTCAAATGTAAGAAAATATTCACACAGCTTTTAATATTCTCCAGCTGTTCATTGGTAAAGACCCCCAACATGAAGCTTGTAGGGAGAAAATTGTGCTTGATTTAAATTCTAAAAGCGACTCTACAAAAAGCCTGACTCCCTTTAGCCTCTGCTCTCAGAAAATACATCTTCTCTCATCAGCCCCCTGACACTTGTCGTGCTTCTCAAGGCTTTTCAATGGTGATTCTGTGGTCACCAGTTCAGGTTACTCAGTGAACAACTAACGGGTGTGAGCTTCTCTTCAGATCTTTCTCTGACCAGGTCCTGCCAGGTGCAGAACATGGTTTGGTTCTAAAGAGGTCCTGTGGAGATCTGATCATGCAGGATGCTTCATGGTGAAAAGGATGCATGGGACAAATCAGTTCGGGAAATTAGAGCTTATAAATAGAAGTAGTATATTAAAGGGTCTAAGAAATTCTGCAGTAAGGAATGTCTACTTAACTGTTTAACCCAGTAGTAGATCACAATATTTGAGAGCACAGATTTGAACACAGATAGACTTGTACTGAAATCCCAGGCTCACTATTAGCCATGAAACTTGGGCAAGTTACTTCCCTGTACAATGGGAAAAATGAGTCCCAACTCAGGCTGTTGTGGAAAGGAAAGATATAATGTATATAAAACATTCCGCAGAGTGCAGGGTCATAGTGCACCCTCGGTTACTCATTTGTGGTATCATGTTATTATCTTATGTGGTTGTATGACTCTTTTCCAGGCAACATACAAGGAACTACTCTTCTAAGGAAAAGTGACGGGAAATGCTGATCTGACAGATTGTGATGCGTATCAATACTTTTAAAGAACTGAGAGGGTTAGTACCCTTTATATCATGAGAATTCTCTGTTAAGTTGGCAGATACCTCTGTCCCAGTGTTGTATCATAGACAAAACATATAGACTTTGGGGTGAATAATGCGAAATTGACTTTGAAATAGAATACACAAAGGTTGTTGTAAACTAGGCCTATTTTCTGTCTTGACTATCAAAAGCTAAATTCTAGGACCTAAAAGTCCAGAAAGAAGCCCCAAGAGGTGAGAAAAAAAGAAGGGAAATTTGTTTCCTTGTGCAAAGAAGTTAATGGAAAATTTGAACACCTGTGGGAGCAGAGTGGAGCCAAGTCATCTTTTAGAACAGAGATGAGGGTGTAACAAGGCTGATTATTAATTAGGTTCTAGTAGGTAATTGGTTTTTAAGCCCAAGTGAAATGTAGGGAGAGGTTTGTGTTCAACTCTAGTAACTGCACTTTTTAGTTTTCTTCTTTCCCTCTGAGGTCTCGCCTGCCTTTTTGTTAATTCCTCCTCACCCAAGGCACTTTGCTCGATGAGATAAAACTGTACAGAAACCTGCTGTTAGTTAGCTAAATTTAGGAAAGGATCTTATCATTAATTCATGTGAAGGTATAAAGCGGAGTTTCTCAATCCCCTCACTCTTGACATTTGGACTGGATAATTCTCTATTGTGGGGGGCTGTCCTCCACAATAGAGGACCTTTAACCAAATCTCTGGCCTCGACCCACCATATGCCAACAGCCCCCTTCACCTTAGTTGTGACACCAACAGTGTCTCCAGACATTGCCAGATGATTCCTGGAAGGTAATATCCCTCTCTCCCCTCACTGAAAACCCCTGAGTACAAAGGTTTTACAGCAGATAAATCAGTACCATTTTCTGAGTTAGAGTCCCTTTTTATCGTGTGTAATTTCTTAATTTCCCAAGACAGAACTTGGAAAAGAAAATTCATTTATAAGCCACAGGTCAGGGAAGAGTGGTTTTGTACAATCACATCGAAGAGGTGGATGCCTCATTTATTTAAACCAAATAGTCCAAATCTGTTACAGCAAGTAAACTCTCCTCCTCAGCGGATGGCTTGGGATAGGTTTGAGGCTTCGTCCACATCTGTATTAAGTTTGAAGCCTACTTCCCACCCTTCACTAGGAATATTTTTAATGGCTGAGCATTAAGCAAGGAAAAGGATCTCCGATAGTCTATCTGACTTAGTCATAAATAAAGGAAGATAGCAAAATAGATTGACTGATAGTTTTTTGTCCTTTGGTGACTGAATTAGGTTTACTGTTCAATAAACCCTGTGGCAGAACAGCACTTCCAACAAATGCAAAAAGTAAATTCTAATCTGGGGGTATTTCTTTAAATACACATTTGGCAACAAATGCAAAAGAATATGGGCCGAAGTCCAAAGACTGCTGTTTTTTTCCTTAATTTGCATTTGGCTTTTTGAGTCTGATCTTTCACGTGCCTGTTTCCCTTTCTCCCTCCTCAACTGCAATTCTTCTCTGTGAACTTTTTGTTTAGCAAAGAGGAACACATACTGTGCAATGAAAACATCAGCTGTAAATCATCTCAGCTGTAAAATGTAGCAGTTTGGAGCCCAGTAATTGGGACTGTGTTTCTGAAAACAAGAAGGACAGCCAGCATCCGAGTGTGTCAGTTAATTGATCCACAGGGAGAGACTCTGGGAGTGTCCAAAAGACTGGGTTTTTTTTACACTTTTTTATTGTTCTAATTTTTCCATGGGACCCACAGTTTTCCCTTGCTAATCATTTACCACAACCAACTTTATTTCGTGTGTCGAAATTCCATTGGTACTACAGAATTCAGAGCTCTGACACAGGGTGGGCCTTTCAAAAGCCTGAATACTTGGCAGGCATAAATATGTGCGCTCTGTAGATTTGGTGCAAAGTGAGTGGGAACATTTCTTCCTGGCCACAGTGCGGTTTGGGACAC
The DNA here is from genome assembly GCF_002837175.3 of Physeter macrocephalus. Classification (NCBI taxonomy): domain Eukaryota; kingdom Metazoa; phylum Chordata; class Mammalia; order Artiodactyla; family Physeteridae; genus Physeter; species Physeter macrocephalus. The sequence goes on along the minus strand of NC_041226.1, from coordinate 51,553,096 downwards.
CAGCTGCAGTGTTATCTGTGAAACCCAGGTTGGGAGCAAGGCACAATCCTTGCTTTGGTCACAGAGCAAATTATTAACTAATTTATGTTAGATATATTAAATGTGCTCAGAATTCTCATTGCTTCACGAAATCCATAGTTTAAGAATATGGATATATGCTATATAAATGTGAAGGTTTGGAGTAAAAATAGTCAACGCATTGAGTGAGCTGATATGTGTGTCAATGATTTGTTCTGTGAAAGTCAGGTATCAGGAGATAATCTATTTTGTGAAGTTTGAAAATATGCATTCCCTGCACTGAAGTAAGAAGAGGGTTTAGTCTTCTTTCCTTTTTTTGCCAAACCTGAGAGAATGTATTTAATTATATATAATTACACTTCTCTCTTTTAATCAGTAAATGTTAATCCTGAGACCCAGAAGGATGGTTCCAAGAATGTTGGGAGCTTACGTTCTAGAAACGAAAGGAGATTCTGGGGAAGGTCAAAGTTGAGGTGAGCTGAGCCAATGGCTGAATGTCAACTTCTTCTTTAGAGTGTGGTCTAATGTTGCTTTCCTCTCCTGGGCGTTAGGGTCTGATATCTCTAGCACCCAGCATCACATGGTCACAGGGCACTCAGTAAATGAGAACTGAACTAGTTAATAGCATGCTTTCTTGACTGGCAGGCCGAGAGAGGACTCAGGAAGGTGGATAGTGATGAGCAGGGTCAGCTTCATGGAGAATGGGTCATAAAGAAGATTGATTCTTTGCATGAAAGTAAAAGAAACTCCATTTAAAGTAGCAAAACTGAAAGGGAAGAATTTGTTAAATACTGAGGGGTCTCACTAACCCAAGAAAAGGAATTCAGTCAAGACTCAGGAACTAGCCAGAAACATGCACTCAACCACTACCAGAACTTTCTCTCCAGTCCTTGATTCTGCTTGTTTCTGTTCAATTGCTCCTTCTTTTCTCTATTGGAACATTAGCCCTCTCTGCCTCTCTTTTACCCATAGCAAAACACATGGCAGATATCAAGACATCCGCATCCAAACTGTTATTTTTTTCTGCCTCAAATCTTTGGGCACTGAGTCTAAAAATCCTGGGGAAGGACCTCCTTGGCCTGGTTTGGATTAGAGAGTCCTTCCTATTCTATTGACTAGGATCAGTGGTGGGATGTCATTCTATCAACAGGGTGGCTCAGGCATTAGCCAGGGAACAAAAGGAGACGGACATTTCCTAGAAGGAATCGCCAAAGTGATGGTACTGTTAGTGTCCACTGGTTTCAGTGTAATCCAAATCATAAGTGGATGAAGAGGAAGAAAAAAATGTAGCCACACAGAGGTCTACTATGAGTAAAGAGAAATGAGGAAATGTATCTGTTGCTTCACAGGAATCCATTGCAGGCTACTATGTGCTGGTAAAGTCAGAAATGGCTTATATGAGAAGGACAGCTTTGATTCTGGCCTGGGGCTGGCCTGGATCTGGGGTTGGATCTGGAGAGACAGAGGAGAGAGAAGAAGCTTTTCCAGACAAGAACAGCACAGAAACTAGGCTGGGGGTTCTAATGAGCTCCACATTTGGTGGCAGCAAGAGCCAGCCTGATTGTATTGACATATACCTGTGGAGAATGTGCAAGGTAAATCTGCATAATTAGGGTGGCACCGGATTGTAGAGGGCCTTGAAAGGTGGGCAGGAGATTTAGATTTGGCCAGAAAGAATGAACCAGTAAAGATTCCTGAAGGAAGAGTAATATGGAAACAGAGAAGTTTCAGAGGGTGAATGTGGTAGCAACGTATAGGACACAGTCAGTCACCAAGACACTGAAGTCAAGCTTCCTAGGAGCTGCTTTGGAGTTCAACGTAAAATATAGATTCTCAGATCTTATTGCCGCTGTAGAATCAGAATCTCTGGGGTTAGGGCTGGGAACTGTGTTTGGAAAATTCCTTAGGTAGCAAATGCTGAGGATACACCTAGATGATTCTTGATCTGCTATTTTTCAGCTTGGGCAGTGACAAACTAAAATTTTTAGGTAGGAAAACTATATAATCCTTTGAAACATACAGTTCATTCTTCATTAACTGGAGGAATGAGAGAGGAGAGGAAAATAATAAGTAACCCTGAATCTTAGCTAATTTAAGACTGAGGTCACCTCTTAACGACCTAGTTTCCCCCCACTTTTGTTTATTTAATTGACTATTTATTCTGTTATCTTAAATAATGTAATGATCTCCTTTGATCCACCATCCAAAACAAAAGCTGGGACCCTGGCTGTTACTAAATCTAACCTGTTCCATGCCTCCATCCCCACCTCACTGTATGGATGTTTACTGTCAGAGGTAACCACCATCCTGGATCCTATATTCATCATTTTCTGGCTTTTCTTTTTATATAGTTTATTGTATGTATCACTGTTAATTATATGTGTCATTGTAGTGTTCCTACATAGTATATGCAGTTTTGTTTTAATTGTTCTCACTTTATAAAAAGGGTAACATGTTGTAAGCAGTGTTTTGAAACTTACTTTTAAAATTTAATATTAAATTGCTAAGATTCTTCCATGTCATTGGGTGTCGCTATAGTTCAGGTGACCGAGCTTTTGGAGGAACAGTGGAAATGGGCACTAGGACCTGGGCTGAGCTTGCAAATTACCCCAACAAGCAATTAAGAGACACTGACTGTCTCTAGCAGCCTCCCCTTCCCAGGTCAGGAGGTGAGAAGCCATGCCCTGGTGTCTTTCCAGGAAAAGGGGAGGATGAGCACATAGATTTCCTGTTCCTTAACCAGAGTAGCTCAGAGGGGGCAATAGCTTCTTCCTTTGCATCCCTTTGGCAGTTATAATCCACGCCTGCCATGATATTAAGAACATCCAGAGAAGCAAGAAGAACTACAATCCTGCAGCCTGTGGAACAGAAACCACATTCACAGAAAGATAGACAAGATTAAAACACAGAGAGATATGTACCAAATGAAGGAACAAGATAAAACCCCAGAAAAACAACTACATGAAGTGGGGATAGGCAACCTTCCAGAAAAAGAATTCAGAATAATGATAGTGAAGATGATCCAGGACCTCGGAAAAAGAATGGAGGCAAAGATCGAGAACATGCAAGAAATGTTTAACAAAGACCAAGAAGAATTAAAGAACAAACAAACCGAGATGAGCAATACAATAACTGAAATGAAAACCACACTAGAAGGAATCAATAGCAGAATAACGGAGGCAGAAGAACAGATAAATGACCTGGAAGGCAGAATGGTGGAATTCACTGCCGCGGAACAGAATAAAGAAAAAAGAATGAAAAGAAATGAAGACAGCCTAAGAGACCTCTGGGACAGCATTAAATGCAACAACATTCGCATTATAGGGGTCCCAGAAGGAGA
>NC_041226.1:51548181-51548914 GCF_002837175.3 Physeter macrocephalus | reverse complement strand
GCTAACAGCTATAAAAGAGGAAATCGACAGTAACACAATAATAGTGGGGGACTTTAACACCTCACTTACACCAATGGACAGATCATCCAAAATGAAAATAAATAAGGAAACAGAAGCTTTAAATGACACAATAGGCCAGATAGACTTAACTGATATTTATAGGACATTCCATCCAAAAACAGCTGATTACACATTCTTCACAAGTGCGCATGGAACATTCTCCAGGATAGATCACATCTTGGGTCACAAATGAAGCCTCAGTAAATTTAAGAATATTGAAATCATATCAAGCGTCTTTTCTGACCACAATGCTATGAGATTAGAAATAAATTACAGGGAAAAAAACATAAAAAACACAAACACATGGAGGCTAAACAATACGTTACTATAAAAGCTGGTTCTTTGAGAAGATAAACAAAATTGATAAATCATTAGCCAGACTCATCACAAAAAAGAGGGAGAGGACTCAAATCAATAAAATTACAAATGAAAAAGGAGAAGTTACAACAGACACCGCAGAAATACAAAACATCCTAAGAGACTACTACAAGCAACTCTATGCCAATAAAATGGACAACCTGGAAGAAATGGACAAATTCTTAGAAAGGTATAACCTTCCAAGACTGAACCAAATAAAATAAAAAATATGCACAGACCAATCATAAGTAATGAAATTGAAACTGTGATTAAAAATCTTTGAACAAACAAAAGCCCAGGACCAGATGGCTTCACA
>NC_041226.1:51547113-51547543 GCF_002837175.3 Physeter macrocephalus | reverse complement strand
ATTTATGATAAAAACTCTCCAGAAAGTGGGCATAGAGGGAACCTACCTCAACATAATAAAGGCCATATATGACAAACCCACAGCAAACATCATTCTCAATGGTGAAAAACTGAAAGCATTTCCTCTAAGATCAGGAACAAGACAAGGATGTCACTCTCGCCACTATTATTCAACATAGTTTTGGAAGGCCTAGCTATGGCAATCAGAGAAGAAAAAGAAATAAAAGGAATAGAAATTGGAAAAGAAGAAGTAAAACTGTCACTGCAGATGACATGATACTATACATAGAGAATCCTAAAAATGCCACCAGAAAACTACTAGAGCTAATCAATGAATTTGGTAAAGTTGCAGGATACAAAATTAATGCACAGAAATCTCTGGCATTCCTATACACTAATGATGAAAAATCTGAAAGAGAAATTAAGGAAAC
>NC_041226.1:51522563-51546595 GCF_002837175.3 Physeter macrocephalus | reverse complement strand
AAAGCTTTTGCACAGCAAAGGAAACCATAAACAAGACGAAAAGACAACCCTCAGAATGGGAGAAAATATTTGCAAACGAATCAACGGACAAAGGATTAATCTCCAAAATATATAAACAGCTCATGCAGGTCAATATTAAAGAAGAAAACAACCCAATCCAAAAATGGGCAGAAAACCTAAATAGACATTTCTCCAAAGAAGACGTACAGATGGCCAAGAAGCACATGAAAAGCTGCTCAACATCACTAATCATTAGAGAAATGCAAATGAAAACTACAATGAGGTATCACCTCACACCAGTTAGAATGGGCATCATCACAAAATTTACAAACAACAAAATTGGAGAGGGTGTGGAGAAAAGGGAACCCTCTTGCACTGTTGGTGGGAATGTAAATTGATACAGCCACTATGGAGGTTCCTTAAAAAACTAATAATAGAATTACCATATAATCCAGCAATCCCACTACTGGGTATATACCAGTATATATATATATATATATATATATATATATATATATATATAGCAACCTAAGTGCCCTTTGACAGATGAATGGATAAAGAAGTTGTGGTACATATATACAATGGAATATTACTCAGCCATAAAAAGGAATGAAATTGGGTCATTTGTTGAGACGTGGATGGATCTAGAGACTGTCATACCGAGTGAAGTAAGTCAGAAAGAGAAAAACAAATATCGTATATTAACACATGTATGTGGAACCTAGAAAAGTGGTTCATATCAACTGGTTTGCAGCGCAGATATAGAGACACAGATGTAGAGAACAAACGTATGGACACCAAGGGGGTAAAGCAGCTGGTGGGTGGGGTGCTGGTGTGATGAATTGGGCGATTGGGATTGACATGTATACACTGATGTGTATAAAATTGATGACTAATGAGAACCTGCTGTATAAAAAATAAATAGAATAAAATTCAAAAATTCAAAAAAAAAAAGGAACATCCAATGTGCAAATTGGTAAATTCACCCTGATGCCAAGAGCCAACTGTACATTCAGGCTATTTTTCTCATATTATGTATAATATACATTTATTATATCTTATCTTTATGGAATATACCCTTTTATATACTATATTATTATTTGATACATTGTTATGGGCTAAATTGTGTCCCCTGCCCCAAATTCATGTGCTAAAGTCCCAACCCCCAGTACCTCAGCATGCAACTGTATTTGGAGATGGGGTCTTAAAGAGGTAATTAAGTTAAGATGAGGTTGAGGTTCTTGGTATGGGCCCTAATCCAATGTGACTAGCCTTATAAAAAGAGAACATTTGGACACAGACACATCCAGAAGGAAGACCATGTGAAGACATGTGAAAAGGCAGCTATCTGTAAGACAAGCAGAGAGGCCTCAAAAGAAACCTACCCTACTGACACCTTGATCTTGGACTTCTAGGCTCCAGAATTGTGAGAAAATAAATTTCTGTCACTTAAGCCACCCAGTCTATGGTATTTTGTTATGGCAGCCCTAGCAAACTCATACACATATAAATTTTATTATGAGTAGTGCTAGCTTGACAATTAAAATAATAGTTTCTATGACTAGACCTCCTGGGTTCAAATTCTGGCCTTACTATTTCTGAGTTTATAAGACCTTGGATAGTTCTGATTCCACTGAGATGGAGTGGCCCCATTTCTCCCAGGTTACCCCCTTTACAACTGAACATCTCTGGGCATGATACAACAAAAAAGCATAGAAGTCTCTGAGAAGTGAAAGACGAATGGGCTGCCTGGGACCTTGAGGAATGACACGGTGGTGAATTCCTGAGTTACCTTATTGTCATCTATATATTCTGCAGGCACTGCAGAAGCCTCCAAACCAGAAGCACCAACGGGCACAGACTAAAAATCTCCAAGGAAAGCCTGTTCTCCCTGAGCAAAGGATCAGGAACATTTGAAAACACTCTAGCCAAGTGACAGACACCAGTGGAAAGATGCCCGCTCTGTCTTCTACCCCCTGGCTGGGTGGAAGCAGGCAGGCAGCCTTCTCCCTTAACCCCACAGGGTGGTGTCAGCAGAGCTGAGCAGGAAGCTAACCTTCTCTCCTGTGCACGGTGGAAGCAGGCTTCACTTCTTCCACCGGATGGTGTTGGCAGGACCAAGTGGGATGCCACTTGGCATCCGTGCCCTGCCCAGTGGAACCAATTCTGCTGGCGTAGTGTCAGCAGGGCCCAGTGTTGACCTGAGTCTTCATCTTCACCCAGCAGCAATGAACCTTAAGGAAGTGGTACAGGCCAGGACTAGTCAGCCCTCCACTTTCCCCTGGGCTCAGCGGGACCCAGTGGGGAGCTGAGCCTCCACTGGATCCGATCTGGTAGCAACAAGACAGAATTAGGAGGTTTGAGGCAGGGCTTGCTGGTACTACGCCCCACTCCCTCCCCTCCCCTGGTGGCAGCAGAGCCCAGCAAGGTGGGAGCTGGTGCCCCACTTTCACCAGGAAGACATCAATAGGGCAGAAGGGGGAGCTGACTAGGAACCCCATCTGCAGTGAGGCAGGGTGAGTTAGTGCCCTGCTCTTGCCAAGTTGGTGTTGGCAGGGCCCAGAGGGAACTTGAACATATACACCCTTGCAGTACACCTCACTAGGGGGACTGTCTGTTAAAAAGAAGATAAAATAAGCTCAAGAGTCTCCTAGTACTATATCCAAAATGCTCGGAGAACAATAGAAATCACTTACACCAACAACCAGAAAGATCAGAACACGAATTTGAAAAGACAGTCAACAGATGCCAATACCAAGATGAATCGGATTTTGAAATGATCTGACAACAGTTTTAAAGCAGCCTTCTAAAAGTGCTTCCCAAGGAATTACAAATTCTCTTGAAACAAATGGAAAATTATGAAATGTCAGGAAATAAAATAGAAATTATTGAAAAGGAACTGAAAGGAAATTATAGAACCAAAAAAAATACAATAACTAATGTAAAAACTCATTGGGTGGGCTCAATAGTAGAGTGGAAAAGACAGCATAAAATCTGTGAATTTGAGAACAGATCAATAGAACATAATCGATATGAACAGCAGAGAACGTAGACAGAAAAAAAAGACTTTGGACAAGTTACTTAAACTGTCTGGATTTCACTTTCCTCATTTTTAAAATGGAAGTCATGTTTGTAGCTATGTCAAAGGCATGTTGTGACAATTAATTGAGATGTATATAAAAGGCTTATTTGTCAGAATGCCAGGCACATAGTATGTTCTCAATAAAAGTTAACTATTATAATTATTATAATCACCCTGGGAAGATAGCCATGTGATTTCATCTCTTTGTACAGTTAATTCAATTTAATCTGTAATTCAAAATGATAAATGCTATTCTTAAGGGCTGAGGGAGAGATCAGTGTGAGGGAGTGCTGGGTAGGGAGGCTTTCTTGAATAAAAGTGTTTTTAATCAGGGCTTGGAAGGCATCATGGGCAGGAATGAACAGGTGGATCCTGGCACCTTCCTCACAGAGGAGGCCTAGAAATGAGAAAGACCTGGTTAGCCGCGAATAAGGGCCACTGCTGGAGTTTGTTTGCCTTCTTAAGCTAATAAGGATAAAAAGAGCAGTGAATGGGGCAGTGAGGAAAGCAGGCCTCAGCCTCTAGGGGACCATTTAGGAAATGACTCAGCACTGATGTGGTTCTGGTCTAAGGGATGTCATAAGATGCCAAGTTGCTATGCTAATCAGCCCCTAAATATCTCTACTCTTTGTCTCCTTCTAAGCCATGGAAACACCTTACCGTTTGGGTTATTAGAAGTGATCTGCTGTTAGCAACGGCTCTTCCTTATGCTTACATGTGCCCATGTGCACACACACGCACACTCAAGTCACACTCACATATACACTCATACTTACATACGTACAAACACATACACCCATATACATCCACATTCACACAGAGTTGCGTATATTCACAATTACACCTCCCACAGACACTCATGCATAGAGTCACCTACAGTCATATACCCTGTCACACATTCATACACACAGACCACACACTTACACAGCCATTCATATGCACAGCCACACACATCACGCACAACCACATACGGGCACACTCAAGTCACGCAGACATAAGTAAACTTACCATACAGATACAAGCAGTCACCCACCTGTACTCACATCTCCCACAGAACATACACATATAAGCACACAGGCGCAAGCACCTGTTGAAACATCCCTACGTGTTTATTTTCATAATATGATGTAATATTAATGCATAGACAATTTTCATAAAATAAGCTAAAAATAGACACTCGACTACTTAGTTAAGAATGAATCTCTACAAGGTCATATAGTGAATCGCTTTCCTTTGTGTGATTTCTCAAGGTTTATTTTTGTAGGAAAGCCCCCAAGATTCTATAACTTCTCTTAATAGGCAACAGAAATGTAGTGTTACTGGGGTTTTTTATTTGCTTTGGGTCACCATAGTATTTAATAATAACGTACATTTCTGGTTATCAGCCTTCTTAAATAAATAAGTGCCGTTTTGTCTACCATATCCTTTCTACCGTCTCAGCATTTCCAATTTTATTCTATTTTCTGAAACAGCCATCTATTTTTCAATTGGTCTTGTAGGTTGTTTTTCTCAGAATCATCTTTTCGTAGTGGTTAAATGAATCTCCCAAGCATTTGGATTATCTTTGATTTTTGGAATCTCTGAGACTTTTTCAGTGGCCTCTCCCGTTGCGGAGCACAGGCTCCGGACGCGCAGGCTCAGCGGCCACGGCTCACGGGCCCAGCCGCTCCGCGGCATGTGGGATCCTCCCGGACCGGGGCACGAACCCGTGTCCCCTGCATCGGCAGGCGGATTCTCAACCACTGCGCCACCAGGGAAGCCCTGAGACTTTTTTCTTACAGTCAATTACTTTCCTTTCATTCTCTTTCACCTTTTTTAATAGAAATATCCTTTTTTATAGAAATATCCTGTTTCTGCTTTTGGTATTGCCTTTAATGTTACAGCACACTGCTTTCTTCACTCTAGCTGTGAATAGCCTGCACGAGCAGATAAAGGACTAAAACCCATGATGAAGAAGCTGACATCATTTACACAAGGCCCCAGATACACATTTGTCATGCTGTGTACCTAATGGTCGAATCTATCACCAAAGCAATAAAGGGAGCATATTTAGCAGACATATTGGTGCTGAGGATAGTTGCTTAAGAGAGTATAAATAAGCACAATGTCTTTCAAATAGATAAATACCACCTGAGTTTCCATCTTAGCAGAGACAGCTGGGAGCCATAATGATAACCAGGAATTGCTTCTTTATTGGTTTCTTGGTTTTTAGTTAGGTAAAGAAGGGTCTGTAATTTAGATCAGGACCATTGGCTCTATAATGGTCAAATAGGGAATAATAATGCCAGTTAAACAAGTAATATACCTCATCTCTGACCCAGGATAATATGGTTCAGGAGGAGAAAGTACTTAGGTAACGAGGTATATTTAGCCTTCTTAAAAAAAACCCAAAAAACAAAAAAACTGGGTCTCTTAACAATTAGACAATTTTAGACTAGCCCAGTAAGAAAATTAGGTAAATGTGCAGTGACCCAGAAGTCAAACTGTGCTTTCCAGGAGGTTAGTGGGGAGGGCCAGGGTCTGTACTGGTTTTCTTCAGTGCTGTTTTCACTCCCCTGCTCTACCTGCAAATGACATGATTTAGGATACTGTCAATTCTTAGGTGCCAGGCTGGCTGGCCTGTTCCATCAACAGAAAGTAGTCCAGGCCTATCATTCTTCAACTCAGTTTTTATTCTTTCCCTTGGTGTTGGTGTCATTGGTGATTGTGGTAGACAGAGCAGTAACAGCCTTTTCTATGGCTCCTTGCAGTGTATAAGTTCTTCACATTAATTCTCTAGCCTTGTGAGATAGCATGAATCACCTTTTCCACTTGATCAATGAGAAAACGGTCTCAGAAAAAGTTGGATAACTTGTTCAATAACCATGCTTTTCCCACTCATGGCAGAACTATTTACTGAATAGGCATGTTCTCCCTGACATTTGCTAGTGCCCTTATGGGAAGATGGAGCATTTAAGAACCAGTGCATGACTCTGCGATCCCTTGCTCTGAGGGTCTTTGTTGCCACCATGATCTAGAAGCCACATCTTGAGATGTTGGAGCCCCAGGATGCAAGTGGACTGGATTCCTGATTCTCTGCTTGAAGGGAACTGCCCTGGAGAGCTTCCAGACTTGCCAGTGATTTTGCCTGAGTGAGAAATAAACCTTTAATGTATTTAGTTATGGAGATTTTATTTATTACTTATTATTGCAACATAGTCTATCCACTATAGTAAAATGATCCTTATTTTTATCTAAGTATGTATCGTTTAAAAATATGTTTTTGTATATATCAAACTTAATCTCCACAAGAATTCTGAAAATTAAATATTATATTTATTTCCGCTTGATCAGTATAATCACAGTACTGATATGTTCTGATTATTTTCTGCTCTTTTAGGACTAGAAACCTTTCACACATAGTATTTATCTCAGATGGGAGTTTATATGTATTTATATAATTCTTTGACCAGTGACTATCTAGAATTCAAGCTCCGCGAGGATACTATATTCCTAAGCCTGAATTAGGTGGTTAATGCTTATTTGTTGAATTTAGTTAATATATGAGTGCTGGTATCAGCAGATGAGTGCATCTTATCCCTGTGGACAAGCCACAGATATTCTATTTAGAACCAGGAGAGTTAGTTGTGTGATTTGACTAATCCATGGCATTTGGCAAAAGGAGCTCGATTAATTCATCTTCATTGATGGGGATATATCTACGCTTGAGACACAGTGAGCCCTGCCCTTGGGCCAGAACATTCACTCTTCTGGCTGTTTTGATATGGGAAATACCGACTTCAGGCTCTTTATGTTTTTTGTTAAAAATGATCTATATTGGTGATCAGCCTTCATGCTCAGTTTACTGATATAATGCATTCTGATGGCATTCTAAACTCTGCCACAATTACTCTGGAGGCAAAGCCAATTTCCTTGCATTTTATGCTTTAAGACCATAGAGAAAATCCATGAAGGCTTTGGTTGTGATGATGTCCTTAATTGTGTGAACCTTAGACTCTCATCTTTTGACACTGTAGATACTAATTACAGACATTAGGTGTTAGTACAGGTGCTGGCTTGGAGTTGTGTACATAAACACTGGGTGAATGGCACTCTTAATGGAACACTATTGTATTCAGTGCAACTGTATTCACAGGACAATGACCCATTTCTTTTTGGTGGGATAGATGCTTGAATCGTTTCATCTGTTAGGATGGTGGATTTGTGCTGACCTGGCCGCATTTTCATAAGTTGGTCTTCTTGGTAACCTACCGTCATTTCTGAGACAATTGACTAGCACTAGTATAGTCTGTGACATGGAATTGAGTGACAGTAACTGACAAATGAATAGATTAATGGCTCGGACCTTATTAAAGTAATGTGCTAATCATCTGAACTGAAGAGCTCTGACTTCAAAGAGAATTCTTGGAACCAAGCAAAGCTACAGGGATAAAATGCAAAGCGATGTATGTTTTCCCAGCAACACAAATCCTGCTCACCTGTATAAATCTGGCCACCGTGGACTTAAGGACACCCATAATTAGGTAACTTAATCCTTCAATCTAATGAAGAAAATACAACAGCACTCTGCTTATTTGGACACAGCTCTTATCTGTGCCCGTGAACAGGCTGTGTGGTAACCAGAAGTCAAAGCAATGGTTGCACTGTTTGCAGACAGAGGTTACAGTCAAAGGCATGTGTGAGAGCCATTGACAGTGAGGAGGATGTGGCTGCAGCCCATCCCCACTGAGCTGTCATTCTAGATGAGGTCCTCAGCCAGGCATGTCTTACCCATGGGGCAGAATCACGGGGCTCCCAACTGTGAATAGCCCGATGTCTTTTATGCCAAGTACAGGCCAGACATCTGGAAAGGAAAGCCATGTGGGTATAAAAGCTGATCTTTTAATCAGGTTGGTAAAAGAGGGGAGTCACTGTTGGCTAGACAGAGATGGTTTGCCTCGGAGGGCTGGAGCTTTTGTCCTCAGGCTCAGAAGAAGCAGAGTGCCTTATGATACCCTACTTAGGAAAACCCCTTCATCTCTGACCATGTAGGTGTTTAACCATTTATCTGATTTCTTTCATAATCTCCTGAGCAAATCCTTTCACTTGAAATTGCAATGTTGTGAGTTACTGCGGTGAATTATTATGGAAGCGTGTATTCAGATGTTTCTGAAGTTGTAGGAAGCAGGATGCATTTCCTGCCTATGTTTCAGAACTTAGTGCACAAAGTAAGGAAAGAGTTAAGTGTGAATAATTTAAAATTCAGGGATTGGGAAAAAATAGATTCTGAATGAGGAAGATGAACAGTACACTGAAGAAGAGAGAGGAAACGTAGAAGTTTCCATCAAGGGAGGTGAAAATTGTCAGTGGATTGTGCAAAGAGATGGGATAACATTGCTTAGCAGTCTAATTCTGCTAAATCTCCACTGAGGGAGTTAGATAAGAAAGGGATGCTTTTTTTTTTTTTTTTTAATTGGGCTGTTCTCTTTTCTTTTCCTTCTCTTAAATTTCTTTTAAAAGAAGCCTAAGAAGCAGCATGCAAAGCATTTAGAATAATGCAAATTTACTCTCAAATGCCGATAAATGTAAAAGAGCTTTTTTTTTTTGTGCATTTGAACAAAGTGCCTTTTCTTGTACCCTGCAAGTTCTTGTGTTGTGGTAGTTTGTGTCATGTTTCTCACAGTAAGCAGACTTTGACCAGCTCAGCCATTTCTGAAAACGAGGCCCACGACATTTCTTTCACAAATTTCCCATTAAAGAATCTTTCTTTGTTCAGGGTCATGGAAAGAACTGTTGGTTGCACAGAGGTCTTTCAAGGAAGAAAAACGCTATATAAATAGCAAGTATTATTAAATCAACCCAAATTTTCCACTTCACGAGGCAGAAAGCAAGTTTTCTTGAAAACCCGTGGCAGAAAGTATTTCTAGATTGAGAGGAGTTTGGGAAGGAAGAGATAGGGAGCCCATCTCCTCACTCCGTGCCAGGGCAGCGAGCCAGGCATTTAATAATCGTGATAACAATAGCAAACACTTACACAGCACTTACCTTGTGCCAGGAACTTTTCTAAGCACTGCTATTCTGTATATAGCTCAAGGAATCCTCTCACATCCCACGAGGTAGGTATATTTTTGCACATGGGAAACAGGCGCAGAGATGATCTGACTTGTCAGAGATCACACAACCAGTATGTGGCCTCCTGTGGTTTGGCCAGCTTTCCTTATAGATCAAGATGACTGTTCAGGGGATATGATTTATGGCCTATCAGAAAGAGACCTTCTTAGTCAAAAATATGTCCATAATGCTCTCTGAGATTCTTACCTTAGTGTCTGAAGCCAGACCGATGAAAACTTCATTCGAGGAAAGCCTCAGTGAGACACGAGTCACATTTCCTTTCCTACAGAACTGAGGGAAATGTGTAGGAAGGAGAGGTTAATTTGTGTGTGTGGAGGCTTGCAGTCTGGACAGAGGGCAGTGAGGGTGGGTAGCCAAGGGACAGCAACCTACCCTCCACCAGGGGAACCGCATAGGAAAAAGTAGAAGGGGCCGGAAGAGGCCACGCCGATGGATATTAAGAGTCAGGCCGACTTGAGTTTAAAACCCTCGCTGCCACTTCCCAGGCTACTTAGTTCACCTCCCTAAGCTTCAGTTTCCCCTTCTGTTACCTCTTGGAGTGGTTTGAAACATTCAATGAGATAACGAGGGTAACGTTTTAGCAGAGACATTAGCACAAAATGGAGACACAAAGTAAAGAACACAAATTCCAGAGCCAGGCTGCCCAGGTTCAAGTCCAGGGGGCCTTACTCATCGGCTGTGTGTCTTTGGACCCATTAGTAAAACTTTCTGTAATCTGAGACTCATTATAGTATCTGTCTCCTAGTGTTGTCTTGGGCTGGGGGTGTTGATTGAGTTAGTAAACTGTTTAGAATAGTCCTTGGTACGTAATATGTGTTATATAATTGCTGGCTATTTTCAGAGGAAGCACTCAAAAAACTAGCAATTGATATCAGTAAGTATAAATTAGCCTCAGAATTTTTTTCTAGCATGTCCATGCCATGCCTTGCCACCTGTCAGCCTATAAACAGGCTCTTTTCATTGGCTTTGAACTTTCTTCTACCCACTGTGAACTCTTTGTTTTTTGGTTAAATTTTATCTCTTACCAAGTATAAGGTTGGTTCCAAAGTGTAATGCAGTGGGTAATGAGGTGAGATTTTGTTCTTTTAGGCTTTGAGAAACAGTCATTGTAGGAGTGAAGGATTCCATCTTTGTGTTTGGATCGACAGCCAAAGGGTGATGTGAATTGTATGTGTCCTTGTTGTCCAGGTTATCAGGGAATAAACTTGTGGTTTGCTGTTCAGCTTCCCGAGCTGTGTGTACCAATGTGACACTTCAGAACTGGGACAGTTCCAGAGTTTTGTTCTAGTGACACAGAAATGCAAAGACTCTAGCAGGGCGGCCTAGTGCAGTACTGATGAGCCCATTTACAAATATGTATTTGTCATTATTTCCTGGGAACATTTTAAAATGGTCTTGATGCTTTGTTCTGGCCTCCATTTCAATGTGCTGTGAATGGCATTCCACCAGGGATGTTGTGTACAAATATGAAATGCTGGCAATCACATTTCTGTAGTTAGTGATTGTTGACTCACCTATACATCCATTCACTTAAAACCTGTTCATTGAGCATCTGTTATGTGCCAGGAATTATTCTAGACACTGGGGATTCAGCAGTGAACAAAATAGACACAAACCTCTGCCTTCAGGGTGCTTGCATTCTAGTGAAGGGTGAGAGGTAATAAGGTAAGTAAAGCGTGTGACATGTTAGGAGGTGATAATGTACTAAGGAGAAGAACAAAGCAGGGGAGGAGGTTGGTTGGGAGGTAGGGTGGCTAGGGAAGCCTCCCTGAGAGGGTTGTTTGAATAGAGTTCTGAGGAGTCTGGGAATGGGGTATGTGGGAAGGCGTTCCAGGAAGAGGGAACCGCAAATGCAAAGTCGACAAGAGTGTAGGGCAGGTCACGGGGGCTGTTGTCATAGCTGGAGAGGAGTGAGTGATGGGGAGAGTAATGGGAAATAGAGTCAGAGGATAGGCACACTATCTAGGTCATGGTCAGGGATTTGGCTTTTCTCAGGGTGGCATGAGAAGCTATTGTACTGTCTCAGGCAAAAGAGCAACCCAACCTGAATGTCATTTCACCAGGATCACTCTGGTTGCTGGATTGAAAGTAGATAGAAGGAGTAGGGAGAGAACACCAAGTAGAGGCAGCAGTTACGGTGCTATTAAAGTGATCCAGGGGAGAGAGGACATCAACTCGGATCAGGGTAGTCTCCTAGTAGTGAGAAGTGGTCGGATTCTGGAAAAGTCTTAGAATGTAAAATGGTACAGCCACGCGGAAAAATAGTTAGGCGGTTTCTAAAACAAAACGAAAAGAACAAGCATAAAACCCTAAACATACATTTACCATATAACCCAGAAATTGCAGTCCTGGGCAATTATCTCTGAGAAATAAATGCTTATGTTCACACAAAAAGTGGTACAGGATTATTCATAGCAGCTTTATTTGCAATAGTAAAAAAAACTGGAAACAACCAAAATATCCTTCAATAAGTGAGTGGTTAAACAACTGTGGAACATCCATACCACAAAATACTACTTAGCAATAAAAAAGGAACAGATTATTGATACACACAATAACTTCTAAGGACCTCAAGGGTATTACGCTGAGTGAAAGAAAGCCAGTCTCAAAGGATCACATATGATATGGCTCCATTTATATGACATTAAAGAAATGACAAAAATCAAAGAGATGGAAAACAGATTAGTGATTTGCAGGGGTTAAGGGTGAGGGGAAGTAGATAGTATAAAGGGGTAGCATGAGAAATTTATTTTTCGTGATGGAATAGTTCTGTCTCTTGATTGTGGTGGTGGTTACAGGAATCTATATATATGATTGAATGACATGGAGCAATACATACACACGGATGTCAATTTCCCGGTTTTGATAATGTGCGATAGTTACGTAAGATGTAACATCGATGGAAGGTGGGTAAAAAAATACATGGGATCTCTGTACTTCCTTTGCAACTTCCTGTGAATCTGTAAATATTTCAAAACAAAAAATTAAGCAATGTTATTAGCTAACGAGGGGGTAGGGCAGAAGTGTCAGGGGAGGCAAGGAGTGAGGAGGGCTCTGAGGGTCAGGCAGAGTTGTGGCTCTTTCTTGGGGTCGTCTGTGTTCTCTGGCATTCTTGACAGCGTCTGTGGTTCCTTTTGAATTTCTGTAGTTGTGTAAGGCTGAGAGCTTTTTAATAATAATAGAAGATGCTGATGAAGGCAGAAAATGAGTGGAGTCAACAGGATTTGCCGACAGAGCCGACGTAGGGTAAAGAGAAAAAGGAGCTGAAGGTGACTCCAAGAGTTTCTGCCGGGGGCTTCCCTGGTGGCGCAGTGGTTGCGCGTCCGCCTGCCGATGCAGGGGACATGGGTTCGCGCCCCGGTCCGGGAAGATCCCACGTGCCGCGGAGCGGCTGGGCCCGTGAGCCACGGCCGCTGCGCCTGCGCGTCCGGAGCCTGTGCTCCGCAACGGGAGAGGCCACAACAGTGAGAGGCCCGCGTACCGCAAAAAAAAAAAAAAAAAAAAAAAAAAAAAGAGTTTCTGCCGGAGCAACTGAAAGAACTGAGTTGTGGTTAGCATCAAATGAGCTAATTTGGGGGTATGTATCAAGGGTTCAGGTTTAGACATGATAAGCTGAAGATGCTAGTTAGACATCTTTGGAAATGGCCAACATGAAAATGGTATTTCAAGCTATAAATCTAAATCAGATTATCAAGGGAGTGAGTATAGGTAGAGAATTTGGGGTCTGAGCTTGGGATATGCCAACATTTAGAGATTTGAGAGGTGAAGAGGAACCAGAAAAGAAGATCTGGATGGTGTGTCTAGACAGGTAGGAGAAAAACCAGGAGAGTGAGGGGTCCTCAAAGTCAGAGAGGGAGGTGACAGAAAAATATAGTTATCACCTGCCTCAAATGCTGCTGAAATATCAGGAAGATGAAGACAGAGTTTGGACCATAGCTTTAGCAATGTGGAGGGGGCTTGGGATCTTGATGGAGTTTTGAGGGTAAAAGTATGACTGGAGTAGATTCAAGTCACAACAGAGAGCATTAAGTTGAAAACACTTCTCATGACAGTTACTGGGGAACATTGCTATAAAGGGAAGGAGAAAATGTGGAAGTAGCTAGGGAGAGAGGGTTTTTTTTTTCTTTCTTTTTTTTTTTTTTTGTCAGGTGAGTTGGGAGAGAGCATGTTGTTTTCTGATGGATGTACTCAGCGTAAGAAGAAAAAATTGATGCTGCGTGAGATTGGGGAGAAGAGCTGAAGAAATGTCCTAGAATAGGCAAGAAGGGTTGGGATCTAGTGCACAGGTGGAAGCGTTAGCCTTTTCCAGAATGCAGGAGGAGAGTCCAAAGGCGCAGGTGTGGATGCGTGGGGTATGTGTGCCGAGGTGCGAGCTTGTGGGAGTTCCCTTTGGGTGGATTCTCTTTCTAGTGAAAGGGTAAGCAAGGTCACAGCAGCTGAGGGTGAGAATAAGTAGGCAGGCTGGAGGTTTGAGGAGAAAGGGGGTAAGTAGGAAATTGAGAAGAAGAAATGCACCAGGGGCACCTTGTAAGCTTCTTGGGTGGCACGAAGTGAGTAAGTGACCCTGAGTGTGGAGGTGTGGTTTTCCAGGGCACCTTCCTTCAGCTATTGCATGTGTATTGAATGCAGTGAGACCTCTCTACCATTAGTTTGGTGTGTCTGTCATTGCAAGAACTGTACTTCCTATTTAGTCAAGGATTCCACAATTTGTGCAACCCCTGTGACATCAAGTCCCTTTTAACCTCTTAAGGTGAGAGGTTAATTTTGAAATTGTAGATTTTGGAAGAAAGAAAAAGAAGTGAGGGGACGTCTCATGAGAGGAGGTATGAAAATCAGAGTCAGAACAGAAAATAACACCACTGCTTATTTCATCAGTTAAGGAACTCGTGAAAGGGTTTTAAGTCACTGACATGCAAACAGGGGCAGTTGTACCTAATGGCATAGCTGGGAGAGCTTTACTTGTGTTACATTCATTCAAACAAATACTTATTGAGAATCTAGTATTGGATCAGGCACTATGCTATGTCCCAGGGATGTGAAAGCAGATGGTCACTGCCCTCAAAGGGCTCTAGGTACCAGGGAAGCGAACTGTAAAAAGTAAGTGCAAGGATGCAAAGATAGAAATACACATGTGGGAACCAGGAAGGGTGGCTCTTGAATCCCATCCCACGGTGGGTGGGAGTGATTCAGAAAGATGCTGAGCTAGGGAGGCCGGAATTGAGATTTACAAGAGGCGGGGATGATAGCCAGGTGGCTGGATGGAAGGTCAAAGAAAGGCGTTTCCTGCAGTGTGTGAGAGAAGAAGGGAAGGGAAGCAGGGAAGGAAAGGCTCCAAGGGAGAGTCTATAGGGCTAGTGGTCACAGGGCCTAGATGGAAAGGACGAGAACACAGAGGAAGTGTGGGTGAGTAAGGAAAAGAGGAGAGGGGCCGGAGAAGGCCTTTGACCCTGGGAACCTGCATTTTATTGCTTTAGCCATGTTCGTGCTGTATCTTCTTGCAAGCCTGGCTGGGACCTGGGAGAGGAAGAGGAACTGACCAATAAGGAAGTAAGGACAGGACAGAAAGAAGGTCAGCTTACTGGTAGATGCAGCTGGGATGGTCCCCAAAGAGTGAGGCTCCAGCCCTGAGCCTGCATTTCCCTCCCTCTCAACCTGGGTCAGAGTTTGGACAACTTGTCAGTACAAGGGAGAGTCATGGAAGTCATGGAAGAGTGCTGGACTAGATGTCAGGAGACCTGGGTTCTAGTCTCTGTTGTGAACTTCTGGGCAACTCATTTACTCCAGGGCCCTACTTTTCTCATCTGTGAAACCAGGCCGTAGCCCTGAAGCACAGATGAGTCATTCCTAAAGAATGTAACCTTGTACTAGACATTACACCTTAGTGACTTCAAGGATATCCTATTTCATCCCCCCCCACCTCAACTCCCCACGCAGGGCTTGCCCTCTTTCATGCTGGTGAACTATTCTGATTCAGACCGCCGGTAATGCATTTGTGGCCCCTCTGCATTTGTCCTCTTAGTCTCCTGTCACTTAGTGTCACCGGTTGCCATAGAAGATGATTGAGTACTTGCCCAGAAACCTCTGATGTAAGCATTTCCATTATCTGCATTTAACAGATGAGGAAATTGAGGTACAGAGAGGTAAGGTAACTTTCTCAAAGTCACACAGCCTTTGAACCCATGTCGTCTGACCCTGGCTGACATTTCAGCATCACATTAGGCTGCCTCCCATGTACAGGAACGGCAGCTCTGTGCAGAGATCCAGAGCTCCATTGCAGGGTGTGAGTAGAGGAGGGGAAAGGGAAAAAAGGTGAGGGCTGGGGAATACCTCATTCCTCCCCAGTCGAACGCTGCCAGGAGATACCCTTTCTGTCAGTTGACTCTTAAATGTTTTAAAGCGATAATATTGCGTAGCAAGATGAAGAATGTGGCTGCACGAACAACAGAAGAACTTTCCAGGGGTCCAGGCTCTCCAACTCCGTTAAAATGGCAGAGGGGGAGGTTGGAACCAGCACCTCTTCCCTCACCTTCCTCCCCAGCTCTGGAGGGCACCTCCCTCTTAATTCGGCCTCTAGCCAGACACGAAACTCACCGTAAGACACCTTTTACCATGTGGGTCTGTTTACAGAAAGGAAACATGTTATTTGGAAGCAATTAAAAGATGATTCTGTAACCATTCATATGCCATATAAGGTAACTGGCATTTGTGTCATACTCGATGTTTGCAAAGTGCTCTCACATTATAGTTCATGTTTTTTGAGTACCTACTGTGTGCCAAGTACTGTGCTAGTTACACAGTTAGTACAGTTTTACATGTGTTATTTCACTTGATCTTCACAACAACCCTTTCAGATTAGTTTCATTGTCATCTCTGTTTTACAAATGAGGAGACTGAGACACAGAAGTTGTGAGTTGTTTAAAGTCACATGGCTAGTATACCAAGAATTTGACTCAGGCCCAAATGACCTCCTAGAAAACAGGAATATGCACATTTTCCTGTTCGGTATGAGGACATTTTCTCTGTATGCCAAATTCAACTTGTGGCACCAGGGCAGCTGTAAATGTTCGGTTTTCCCAGAGACTAACTACAGCTTGAATGGAGAAGAACTTTTTCATTCTTCAGAAGTCAAAACCTCCTCTAGTCAACAAGAAATCTTTAATATTTTTCTGATCTTCTCTCTGGAAGAGGCCAATGGGTAAAGGAAAGAAATGACACATTTCCAAAACTCTGCTTTCCTCTTTCAAGTTCTTTTCTGGCCACTTCTTTTTCCTGTTGTGTAATCAGGCAACTCTCTGTCCGATGAGGCAAGTCTGCTCCCTCTTGCTTTGGATTTTTTGGTGGTTGGTCTTTTTGACATTTGGGGGCTGAAAGCAGGCCAGGGGGCCCACTGAGTAGCTTTAGTCTCTGCCAGACGCTTATGTACCACTGACGCTCAATAAATGTTAACTACCAATGATGATAACAAGGCAGATTAGATCAGCTGATCACACTGCTCAGCTTCTCTCTTTAGGGGAGGGAGCAGACCAGCCGGAAGCAGAAACTGTGGCCACTTCCTCCTTGAATGCAAGGCTGTTTGGGCAAGGCGGGCAGCAGCCATCCATTACTGTTTGAATAATCTATTGTACTAAGAATAGAGGAACTAATTTCATGTCTACAGTGCTACTAGGACCTGCAGTAACTTATTTTAGGATGCTACAGTTGCTTGAAATTGTCTTGCCAGAAAATGAAGAAGTATTGGGAAAGTCTTCTCCCTGGTGGTGATGCCATGGTTCATATTTTGTTTCTCACTCTGCCGAATGACATTCCTCTCCCTTGGCCTCCAGAATGCTTTACAAAGCCTCTGTGTATAGAAGTGATGCCAACTGAAGGGAAATGAGTGCTCTACACACTTTTCCCTTGTTTTGTTTTCGGTGATCTCTGGCTCCTGACTTACTTTGTGGCTTCAGGGACCAAATTCACATGGCCTCTGAGTCTGGGATGTATCTTCTTATATGTGTGTTTTCTCACTGCTATCATTGCTGTTACCAAAAACAGTAGGGAATTGGTCTATTTCTGAAATTAAGAGTAAGCTTAGAGATTAAATGAACACATTTCCTGACATGTATAAATGTTGACATACTAAAAATGCCCAATTTTTAAGTAAAATGATACCAGTCTAGAGATCTCTGAGTAATTTAAGAATGTAATTTAAGAATAAATACTTAAGAGTGTTCTGTTTGGATGTTCAAGAGACACAGTCTAAAAGTATGTGACAGGTGGATTTTGTGACTCTATCAACTGCCCAGTTCAATTCTTTTGGTGGGGTGACGGGGTTCTGTTATGATCTATGCAAGGGTGTAGGGAGTGAGAACCCCACTCACTCTCCATGTTCTGACAGCGTGTTGTGCTCTGGAGAGTAGAGACTTGCCCTTGGAATCTGGGGTGGCTAAGAAGTCTCTGGGCCTTTGGGATCCTTCACCGATGTTTGGGATAAGACTATGGGTGTGTTTGTGTGTGTGTGAGTGACTTTGTTCTTATGGAGGCTGGATCAGCTCCCAGGCTAAGTGGCCTGGAGAAGAGGGGATAGTGCTTGGAGCTTCCTGGGAAGAGACCAGGCTTCTTGGAACCCGTGGTGGTTAATTTTATGTGTCAGCTTGGCTAGGCCATGGTTGTTTGGTCAAACGCGAATCTAGATGTTGCTGTGCAGGTATTTTTCAAATGTGATTAGCATTTAAATCAGTAGACTTTGAATAAGGCAGATTACCCTCCATAATGTGGGTGGGCCTCATCTAATCAGTTGAAGGCCTTCAGAGAAAAGACTGAGATCCCTGGAAGAGGAAGGAATTCAGCTTCCAGTCTGCCTTTGAACTCAAGACTATAACATCAACTCTGCTGGAATTTCCAGCCTGCTGGTCTGCCCTGCACAATTTAGACTCACCAGACCCTACAATCACTTGTGCCAATCACTTAAAATAAATCTATGTATATACATCCTATCGGTTCTGTTTCTCTAGAGAGCCCTGACTGATTCAGAAGCCCATTGGATCCTGGGTTGAGACTTCAGCATGTGTTCTTGGGACTGCTGGAGGGAACTTCATCTGGAACTGTGGGCAGCCATGGGGATTCCAAGTGTGGCTGCCCTTCCAAGCTGACCTCAAGTCCCAAGTTCACTCAGGCTGCCCTTGTGGTTCAGACTTCAATGTCAGCAGATTGTGGTAGCTCATGCGCCTTTGGCTTCCAAGTCTCATGGGTGACGGATGGGTTGTTTATATTTGCAGATTGGGATTCATTTAGCCTACTCTGAGTATATGGCAGGGTCTCGGCATTTTCGTTTCCTGGCTCTAAAGTATTAGTGGCTGTCCTGACAAAGGTGGAGAGTCTGTTTGGTAGGGAAGATGTGGCAGGAAAATAGAACATTTCAAGCTCTGAAGGTGTAGTGTACTTTTGGGGGGGGACAGGGAGGGATGGGGGTGTTGTTGAAGATGGAAAATGTGA
Organism: Physeter macrocephalus; assembly: GCF_002837175.3. Classification (NCBI taxonomy): domain Eukaryota; kingdom Metazoa; phylum Chordata; class Mammalia; order Artiodactyla; family Physeteridae; genus Physeter; species Physeter macrocephalus. The sequence goes on along the minus strand of NC_041226.1, from coordinate 51,527,928 downwards.
ATTGTACTAAATCAACCAATTAGATTAGAGCAAAAAGGGGCCAATAAGGAGACAGGTGAGGACTACAAGTCTCAAGAATTTGGAGGAAGGGGAGAGCTTCAAATAATGAGCCAGGAGGGTGATAGGCATAGAGGGCAAATGAAGGCTGCCTCCACTCCATGCCGTTTTACCCACCATATGCACTAGAGGATGCCCCGTAGGCCTGCAGAGCCACAATAGGTGATTGAAATTTATTTAAATGAGGTCGAATCCTGTTCATTTTCCCCTCAGGGGCTGTTTCCTCTTTACTTTTTTACTGTTTTCATTTAGTTGACTTGCTTGCTTGTCTTTAGGTTTGGGCAGACGTTTCACCTGAAAACAACCTCCGTAAATGCAAATTTAGACAGATAGTTTGGAGGTGCTGGGGTATGCGTGTGTCGCCCGCTTTTAAAGCCTCGTAGACCCAGGGCCGGAAAGTGAACTGCCCATATACGTGGCAGATTTACCTCTGGCACCACCGGAAATTTATGTCTTGGCTTCAGCTCAGTTGGGTGCAATTACTACCTTACTCTAGATAAACATTGCAGTCTTATTTTAAAAATTAGTGTGATTTTTGTTTGTTCCCTCAGACATTTTTATGATATGTAAATGAGGGGTACTCCAGGTCATTCTCATTATATTTACACTTGGATTTTTTGTCTAGCTTTCTTTCTAAGAGCAAAGTTATATGAATTATACCAAAGCTATCATCAGTGGTATATAAAGGAAAGAGTGGTGGGGCATCTGGGAGGTTTCTGTGGGACCGGAAAAGATGCTGCTCAAGTCTATTTGAAAGGATGGTGTTAGGGAGCTGCAAACGTTGACTGGTGTGGGATATTTGCCCATGTGGGAGATACATGTGGGTGCTGAGTATAACTGGTGATGGAGACCACCGTAGTCTCCGTTGCTTCATGAGAAGAGCAGATGCAGATGTGACAAGCTCATTTGATCTACAGACAACATGTCACCCAGTTATTTTGTCATTTTTGTCTGAGCTGTATGATGTGTATGAAATTTTCTGGGGTCTGAATTATAAGTATGACTACACACTAGTCATTCTTGTGCCAGTTAACAAGCTAGTATGATAAGCTACTAGGGATGCCCCAACTTTTACCCTGAAATCACAGGGCAACTTGGTCAATGGAAAGAGAGACCTGGAATCACCCTGAAGGGGCAGGCACATTGGGGAGCCCTATTGTGAGGTGATGGATGTTAACTAAACTTATTGTGGTAATCATTTTGCAGTATAAACATACATCAAATCATTATGGTGTATACATTAAACTAATACAGGGTTATATATCAGTTATATCTCAGTAAAACTGGGGGAAAAAGAGGAATAAATGAGGAGGATAAGCAAGGAATTACTGAATGTCTACCCTGTACTGGGATGGGGTCAGGTCCTATGGGAGAATTAAATATGACTAAGACAGAAATTAAAAATGGCTAAAATAGGTCAGAGAAATGGAGATGCCATAGGTTGTGAGGCACAGTGTTATTTTAAGTACCATTAAGGAAGAAAACCACTGCCAGTTTTAATTGTAATAAACTTTATGTTGTCAGATACCCCAGCAATTCCAGAGATATTTAAATGTGAAAAAATATGTCTCTTAGAAATAATGCAATTAAATACTTCAGAGTCTGGATTCTGGTATCAGATTTTTGGAGCAGTTTATCTAATCTCTCTAAACTTCAGCACCTCCATCTGAAAAATGAGCATATTAACAGATCCAAACTCACAGTGTTGCAAAAGGATTAAACGAGATAATTCATGCATAGCTCATAGCCCAATGTCAGACATATAGGGAATGCTCATTAAATACTGGCTTTTAATGGCTTTAATTAACTAATTTATTTTATTTTAATTTTTTTATTGAAGCATAGTCGATTTACAATATTGTGTTAGTTTGAGGTGTATAGCAATGTGATTCAGTTATAAATATATTTTTTTCAGATATTTTCTATTATAGGTTATTATTATTTTTATTAATTTTTGTTGGAGTATAGTTGCTTTACAATGTTGTATTCGTTTATACTGTATAGCAAAATGAATCAGCTATACATATACATATATCCCCTCTTTTTTGGATTTCCTTTCCATTTAGGTCACCACAGTGCATTAAGTAGATTTTCTTGTGCTATATAGAATGTTCTCATTAGCTGTCTATTTTATACATAGTATCAGTAATGTATACGTGTCAATCCCCATCTCCCAATTCCTCCCACCCCCCCGCTCCCCTCTTGCTATCCATACGTTTGTTGTCTACGTCTTTGTCTCTATTTCTGCTTTGCAAATAAGATCATCTATACCATTCTTCTAGGCTCCACATGTATGCGTTAATATATGATATTTGTTTTTCTCTTTCTGACTTACTTCTCTCTGTATGACACTCTCTAGGTCCATCCACGCCTCTCCAAATGACCCAATTTTGTTCCTTTTTAAGGCTGAGTGATATTCCATTGTATATATGTACCACATCTTCTTAAGCCAGTTGTCTGTTGATGGACACTTGGATTGTTTCCATGTCTTGGCTATTGTAAGTAGTGCTGCTGTGAACATTGGGGTGCATGTACCTTTTTGAATTACGACTTTCATCTTTTCCGTATATATACCCAGGAGTGGGACTGTTGGATCATTAAGATCTTGCCCTCAAAATAGCTTAGTGAGAGACATAGCTAACATAAGAGAGCCAACAAAATGAGGAGGTGAATGGGAAAATTCCCCAGCCTATGTGTTCCAAGTGGGAAACTGGTATGTGAGTGTGGGCTGCTTCTCCAACTGCAGAGAGGGGCATGATTTGTTTAAAAGAGGTCACTTGGAAGTCTTTTTTTTTTTTTTTTTTTTTGTGGTATGCGGGCCTCCCTCTGCTGTGGCCTCTCCCGTTGCGGAGCACAGGCTGCGGACGCGCAGGCCCAGCGGCCATGGCTCACGGGCCCAGCCGCTCCGCGGCATGTGGGATCCTCCCAGACCGGGGCGCGAACGCGGTTCCCCTGCATCGGCAGGCGGACGCGCAACCACTGCGCCACCAGGGAAGCCCTGGAAGTCTTTTTAAAATAGTTCTAGGACAGCTAACACGTGTGGTGAATATTATGCCTATTTAAATGGTCTGAAGAAAATCTCCCTAAGTAGCAGAGAGAAATATTAACCATTCAGACAATTCCATTATATTATGCCTCAGTTCCCCTCATCTGCCTCGAGTGGACCAATCTGGGAAGACTGCCTCCTGCATAGAAATTTAGTCACTGGAAAGATTTGAATGTGGCTGAGGGCATTAGAGGTTCCTCCCGATGGGAGACTTACAGAACATGTTCTTCTGGAAAGTTCTCACATTTTTACCAATGACTGGAGAGGTAAGTTCCTCAGTAAAATTGTCCTTTGGTGACAAATATCCCAAGCAGAGAGAGAAACTCCCATTTGTTTTCAAGGAAATGTTGACAATTGCAAAAGAATGGAATCCTCTCCCCAGACAAAAGCTGGTTATAATAAGTTTTATAGTTCTTAGAAAAAGAATCCTTTCCGAACACATTTTCTTTGCTATGCTTGATTTACAACAGAGAGGCTCTCTTTCAAGTATGTTTATTCATTGGTACCTGTGACATTTACGGCGTAGAAGAGTTTAACATATCACTTATGTCTTAAAGAAACTAGCCAACCTAAAGTTCACCAAGTTATCTCTGAGACTTTTTGGTTTCTTAAAGTACCTCATATGTTGTATTATGTAGTTAAAGTGTGAGACAAAAGAAGCTGAAAATCCCAGATTTATAAATATATATCTCAAAATAGTATTTTATTGTATTCAGGGGAAATTTTTAAATGGATTAGTCTTGCTTAATAATGTCTTTTTATTTATTTATTCATTTATGAGTTGGGTCTTCGTTGCTGCGCGTGGGCTTTCTCTAGTTGCAGCAAGCGGGGGCTCCTCTTCGCTGCCGTGCGCAAGCTTCTCATTGTGGTGGCTTCTCTTGTTGCGGAGCACGGGCTCTAAGTGCGCGGGCTTCAGCAGTTGTGGCTCGTGGGCCCAGTAGTTGTGGCTCTCTGGCTCGAGAGTGCAGGCTCAGTAGTTGTGGCGCACAGGCTTAGTTGCTCCGTGTCATATGGGATCTTCCCGGACCAGGGCTCGAACCCATGTCCCCTGCATTGGCAGGCGGATTCTTAACCACTGTGCCAACAGGAAAGCCCTTAATAATGTCTTTATTTCTAAGTTTTATATTACTTAAGGGCTGGCCTTGGGATATTGTTACTTAATAATATTCATATAAAATATTTTCATTTGTATCAATAGAAGCTGAATATTCCTTAGATTCCACCAGCTTGTGGAAGTCCCCCGGCTGAGGTGACTTTCACAGTAGTAGTCCTCTCATTTGGTGGGTCAATGACAACTTCGTCTGAGAGGCAGGCCCTGATTTGTTATGGCTACTGTGTTACTCAGGGAATCCTCCAGAAGACAGAGGAAGAGAGGGCAGAAGCTGGCTGTCTGGGCCCTTCTGGTCCTGTAGGATGGCTGCTGCCTCTCTGCTTGGCAGGCACAACTTGCCCTTGACCTCTAGTGACCTGGAGTGTTTATCCTCTGAGTTGCCATGGTCTGTAATTCTGCTACTCCTGACACAAGCTGTACATTTCACCCTTTGGTCAACAGGAAAGTGTCCTCTCCTTCTAGAGCCCAGCTCGCTCCTTCTTGGGCACATGGGTATGTGGGAGATAATTAGACTGTCTCATAAACAGACTTCAAGAGATACATCTGTTTCAACTATATTACAAGCTCTCCAGTGGCCAAGTGGCAATTCATACAGCAGAGTGGCTTAGGGTCTTACTGAGACAGTTTTGCACATTAAAAAAAAGTCTGGGGCTTCCCTGGCGGCGCAGTGGTTGCGCGTCCGCCTGCCGATGCAGGGGGACCAGGTTCGCGCCCCGGTCTGGGAGGATCCCACGTGCCGCGGAGCGGCTGGGCCCGTGAGCCATGGCCGCTGGGCCTGCGCGTCCGGAGCCTGTGCTCCGCAACGGGAGAGGCCACAGCAGAGGGAGGCCCGCATACCACACAAAAAAATAAATACATAAATAAAAGTCTGTGTGTTTTTTTTTGTTTTTAACATATTTCTCTCTTTTTTAGGGCACAACATTTTTGAGACCCAGAGGAAGAGTAAAAATGGTGCTCCACATGTAAAAGTCTAAATACTTGAGTATAAACCAAGTGAAAATACTGTTATATAAAATATATCTTATCCTCCTTTCTTGACAAATGTCCCTTCATTCAAATGAAATTTCTATTTTTATTTATTTATTTTATTTTTTATTTTTTGTGGTACGCGGGCCTCTCACTGTTGTGGCCTCTCCCGTTGCGGAGCACAG